>NW_003546348.1:48647-53251 GCF_000090795.2 Amphimedon queenslandica | reverse complement strand
CAATGGATTTGTTTTCAATGTGATGCATAAGTACATGTATTATAATAATAATGATGATGCAATTAGTTTAATGAGTGGTTGTGTATAGTTCCAGTTGCTGCTATCTTAGCAAACTCTGACTTTCTGCATTATGATCATATGAAAAAAAAATGCGTCTATTGAGCATAAGAACAAGATTTGATGCACACAGGTCTACATGTACCATTCATACTTACTATACATGTACCATTCATGCTTACTTATAGAACTATATATAGTAATATTGTATGTATAAAGTACAACCACACTTAGAAAAGAGAGAGAGTAAGCTTATATGTGAATGAAAATACACGTATGTGCTTGTATGTAGGGTCAGCACTCCTAAATTATTCTACTGTTCAACAGAAAACTACTAACTTTTACTGTTCAAAGCAGTCACTATAATCTCAAAACCAATACTTGTACTTCACTTACAGTCTACAAAATGAGTAAATTCTACTGTTCAACCAGAGTTACTGTATATCTCAAAACCAGTACTTCTTTAATGTAGGGTCACACTTTGTTTGTATTGTGTTACAACTGCATGTACATATATGGTCTGATAGACCAGCAACTATACTTGGCAACACATACACTACCCAACAGCACAAAACAACATATTTACTACATCTGGATAGTTAATGTATTATAAGTATAGATTAAACTCTTCCCTTTCTACCATCTCTGTCTCTCTCTTTTTCTCACTGTAGCATTATAGCGTAAAGCGTTATTGGTTAAGAGATACAAGGAGCTGAAGGACTCAGGATAGCTAGAAAGAGTGTTGAGAAAAAGAAGTGCTACAAAAGAAAGGAAGAGGATGTTACGTCGTCACTCTGTGACATAAGATTCATTTAATGTATTATATAATAAAAGATGATGAGCTTATAACAACAATAGTAATAATAAAAACTAAGCAATCACATGTGAAACAGTATACAGTTTGAAAAAATAGACCTAATATTATGTGCTTTAATAATAACTATAATACATGTAATCACAAGAATAGTAATAATTATCCCTGCTAATAATAATAAAAATACTATATCTAGTTCCAACAAGTGTATATAGGACAACAATGCCTAAGGAAAGACTAGAATCTACAAGAAATCATGATGAAACGAAACAGTCAAACTTTGACCAAGTTCTTTTCTTGACTATGAAAGAAGACACCACACACTCTGCTGCAGAGATTAGAGAGACTCAGCTCATAAAATAAGACACCATACAAAAGTAATATTTTGCTCATCATCAGAGAAAGGTTGAGGAGTTCACAGTTTAGCAACAGTTTTGATTTCATCGCCTGTCAAGGCAAATACATTGAGAGGAAAGATTGGAGGCTGGCTGAAGACACTACAGGTTGATGGCATGCAAAGATGGAACTTTTCTCCTTTAGCATTTAACTTGTAGTATCTAATGGAGGGAAAAAGAACAATTAATTTTCTTATCAAAGGAATTTTCTCATTAACAGATAGGCAAAAACAGTAGTTTATTACCTCGTGTTTTCTGTGTAATAGATGCCTTTCAAAAATACAACTGCATCAGGTCCAGGACCGTCGGTTCTTGCTCGACAAGACTCTCTTTCATCCTGCCCGGCCCGCTCATGACTCTCTCGAAGTGACCGGCTCTGCTGCTCAGAGTGAAATGAACGCTGAGGCTTCTCTGCACCAGCATCGAGCTTATCTGCTCTAACACTAGTCTCGTCTTGTAACGATCGTCTTTGGATACCTGCCATTTCTTCACTTGAACGGCACAAGCTGAATGTTTAATGCTGAGCACTAAATGTATGGTTGTTCTGAGATTTCTTTCGTTGCTCGAAGGGCGCTCCCTCTCACTTTCTCAGTCACTGAGAATGATGATTGAAAGGAAAATGAGGAAGTAAAATGACTGGAAAAAACACTACCCGATGCTTTTATAAGGAGCCCTCCACGTACTCCCATAACAAACAATAATAATTGCTATAAAAGACGCCCACCAGAAAATGTGCATTCCTAAACGTGTTGCCCCGGTAACAGTAGAATCAGAAAAATTCATTTACTAGCTGTCGCTATGATGTCACGGGGATCAGGATGTGTAGGCGGGAAGTCTAGCCTTAAAATTAAATTCGACTCCTTTTTAACAGTTTTCGGAACTATTTTCTTTACATTTCTATGCCTTAACCATAGATATTATAGACTTAATGCCTTTCAAAAATAAGGAAAAATTTAAAAAATTCAAAAGAATAGGTTACGCAGTGTATAATATCTATGCATTAACCCTATCCGGGCCCTGTATGTCAGACCAATATACATGTATAACATTTATGGTTGGACAGGGCATAGGATGATAGGGCTATGAATTTTTCTTTACCAAGGCTGTTTCGTTTAGGAATGCATCTTTTTGTGGGTACTTGTGGGCATTCTTTCTTAGCCTGTTATTACATGTATTTCTTATACAGTATGTCTATGCAGCATATTCGCATCCCTAAGTGTGTGTGTTCTTGTTCCTCTCCTACCTCTCACTCTGAGGAGGAGATAATACAAACATTCAAAGATGTTGTTATACTGTGTGTGGCACTTCATTACGTTATCTAAATACAATAGCCACTTGCCCAAAAAAGATCACTTCTCCTAGCAGCAGAATGTACACATTGTGTGTGGTTCATTCCTCCCTCAGCAAGATAATACAATGAATAATATGTAACATTGCCATTCAAAAATTTACATTGTGTGTATGTGTGTGTAGCAAACTTATAATCATTAATTCTTAGCTATAAAACCTTAATATTAACACTTATAAATGTTATTGCTACTAATCTTCTTTCTTGTCTATAGGAGATTTAATATCAGCATCTGGATCAACAGGTGCTGATTGAGGTGATTCTTGTGTTAAATCAGCCGATTCTTGTGTTAACTGACGTGAATCTTTAGTTACTTTTTGATTCCTTGCAACCTCATCAACACCTAGTGTTGAATGACATAACTAAACACTTGTTTAAATAACAATTGAAACATTATCATCAAATTCCTCTAAAGCTTTCTGGTTCACTGTTGACATAACACAGAACAATAGCATATAGCATCTACAACTGTTGACATAATGTCAAACACATGTAACACAATTAAGCCCAAACCACATACAAGTAAATTACCTGATGTTCCAAATTCATTAACACGCTTCATGTCCACACGATAAATCCAACGTTGATAGAGATAAATGAAAAAGACAATGTCTGACAGAATATGAAAAGAGAGAAAGAGAGAGAACAGATAAAGGGTAAGAGAATTGTAAAGTTCACTTAATCCTAAAACTAACATCCTAAATCAGATAAACAAGACACTTACCATCGCGAAAGCATCCAATCCGATACATTGTTGGCATTTTAATAACGAAAGCAAACATGTCATCAATGAAAGTATTGAGTGCCTTGTAGGTCAACATGCGCCAGGGTAAGTGAGCAACTGACTTCAATTTGTAATTTATGAATAACTGTGGTGTCATTGTTATAAAACCTAAAAGATGACAACAAGGGAGAGATCATACAATTAATGGCACTTTGTGTTGTAACATTTCATATTAACCTCCCATATTGAATATTCACAGGCATTACAAAAGGCCTTAACAATTAACCTTCATCATTAGGCTGGGTGTACACAGTAACACACCCACATAGTTTTAAACAGAAGCATAAGACAGGCACAAAACTATACATTGGGGATTGCAACAGCTGCTGTATTAGCAAAAGAAGCAGCCTTAAATGGTATAATCATAATCAAGCATTTTTTATAATGATATTCATGATAGTCCAGATCTAATGGTAAACATGTTTATCACAGCAAATGCCAAAGAAAAAGGTCATCAATCTCATCAATGCAAGATTGATAGTCACAGTATCACATGATATCTTATGGAACAACAGAAGCTGATAGAATAATGTATACTGTTTAGGATAAACATGTTGTTACTATACAAAACTATCAATTGTTGCACCTAAAATCACTGTTGATAAATTTACCACACTGCTTTTGCTAAACAAACTTTAAGGGTATTGAATTTAACCTTCAGCTATTATTTTGTTCACATACCAAACGTTAGGAGAAATCCATACAGCATTGATAACACGAAGGAGTACCATCCTTTATGTTCATGATAGAGAAGAGAATAAACTCCATAAGAGACAAGGAGAGGGAACAACAACCATCCTAAATACTTGAAAGCAAGCTTTTGGAGAGAGGGAAAGAGAGAGAGAGGAAAGGAAGTAAACACTTCAAAACACACAACATGATGTACCCTAGAGACAAACATTATGAAGCATGCACCATAAACATTACATATGTGGTATAATACACTACTGTCACTACTTAAAAGCTAATTAACACATGCACACAAACACACACACACACAAACTAATTTCCATTACCTTCGCATGTACATGTATACATGTGTACACACACACACACACACACACACACATGTAAAGTTTGCAAACCAGCCTACACGTACATAATTGTGTGAGGGATTTTTCTCTGTCAACCACAACGGCCATGTGACATAGCCTATGGTTCATACAAGTGATAATTCTAATTACTGATACATGATGATGACATTAT
>NW_003546348.1:46676-48377 GCF_000090795.2 Amphimedon queenslandica | reverse complement strand
GAGAGAGAGAGAGAGAGAGAGAGAGAGAGAGAGAGAGAGAGAGAGAGAGAGAGAGAGAGAGAGAGAGAGAGAGAGAGAGAGAGAGGGAGAGAGAAGAGCAAAAGGGAAGGATGCATATAGGACAAATCAAATTATTTATAGTACCATTTTTGAAAGCAAGGAATTCAAAAACAGAATGAATGATGCTGACAATAACAGTTAGTCCCAGCAGATAAGGATTAGTGTCCAGCAGTGTCTCCTACACAACAGTATATCTTAGTATATCTCAGTAAATCTTGCAATGTACCTTCAGTGTATCCTGGTCCTCATCAGATTGGTCTGGCTGTCCTAGCCACTGGGCCCAAGGGTTGTCCCTTGTCATAGAAGCATAGAGTTGAAACCGAAAGAATGAGAGAGGAGTATAAGAGAGGTGGAATGTGGCTTCCCTAAGAGAATAAGAGTAAATAAGAGACCACATGTACATGTGGCACTCATAAGGGAGATAATAAGAGGAATTGGATCATATACATGTAATATCTATTTTAATGGACAATCATAACAAACAGCCCATGTTTACTAAAATGACCTTACCTACATAATAGTTTTTGAAAACACAAAATGCACAATTCAATTCAGTGTTTTGTTTATTTTGTTTTCTAATGCAATATGCACATATGTGTAGAAGTTAACATGTACATATGTGTAGAAGTTAGAGTGTAGTAATGTCATGATAGGATAAAAGCACATGCATACTTGACAGTATTGTTCATTGGCATGTATTCAGTAGCAAGATTCCAGTAATCATTAATGTACACAATTGGTGAATACCCTGTACCTGACTCATTGAATTGAATATCTACAGAAAGAGAGAGAGAGAGAGGGGGAGAGAGAAGAGTGCAATCATTACTATACAATCATTACTGATCAAGTGGCTTACACTTATCAAGTGGTGCTGGGACTTTATCTTTCACAAACCTATTCTCATCATACACTACATTCACTGTTATGTTAGGATGCCAGTATGACACTATCTTCATTTCTTCTCCTTCAGGATGATCTGATGCCTGTATCATGTACCATATTATGTTCAAGGTGTGTGTAAGAAAGATAAGAGTATATGAAGGTCAATTGTGTATACACACACAAGATCCCTGTTTATGTCAACATTAACATGATACATAAAGAACATTTTCTCATGGATATCTGCTGTGAACACTGTATAAGGAAGTCTTAATCACAACACAGGCAGTTTTATTAAGCACCAAACTCTATATGTTTTGTTGCTATACTGCTGAGTCACCAGCCTGACCCTCATTCACATGGGCAATAACAGTAATCAGAAGCCCACACTATATTATTTATACTACAAAAAGTGATAGCATCAGTACATGCACACAGTAACAAAGGCCTGGTCACATACTACTCCTAATTGTTATTACAAATACATGTCATCTTACTTTAATTGAGCCTGGACTGATGTCTGCTTTACCCGTCAATAGATTAGCTGTTTTATGAAGCCTTTGCTTCCTATATCTGTTTATTACTGAAAGAGAGAGAGGGAGAGGGAGAGAGAGAGGGAGAGGGAGAGGGAGAGAGGAAGAGGGAGAGGGAGAGGGAGAGGGAGAGAGAGAGAGAGAGAGAGAGAGAGAGAGGGAGGGAGGGAGGGAGGGAGGGAGGGAGGGAGGGAGAGAGAGAGGGAGAGAGAGAGGGAGAGAGAGGGAG
>NW_003546348.1:34501-46666 GCF_000090795.2 Amphimedon queenslandica | reverse complement strand
GGGGGTAGAGTAGAGTTAGTTATACACTTATCTCACAGTCTCACATTTTATTTCATGAACTAAAGCATTATCATCATATTGTGGGTCTTCAGAGTCAATAGCTTTCCCAGACTTTACTAGCAACACATGAACATACCAGGAGCCATTCTCTTGTATACTCTAATACAAACCAATATGGCAAAAGATGCATGTAATGATAGAGTATGCTTATGGACAATACTACTCATTGTCTTATATTAAGTAAATTATACACACAGCTATTTTTGCTTAAGAATATGTCTTATGAAATAATTGTTAGTGTTAGAAGGCATATGTGTATATTGCTTGTTTATTGCTAATTTTAGATGCTTACTTTAAAATATACATGAGATGTCACTGACAGGATGTATGGCAATGTAATATAGTAACAGTAAAGGTAATGTATTGTTAAAAATTGCTCCGAGAGATTTCTCCATTTTTACAAAATTTTCTGATACATATACATGTTCTGATGTCATGTAGCAAGTTCCAGCTGATTCCAATTTAATTTGGATTTTTTTACTAATTTTAAAAGTTACTCAAAAATCGGGCAAAAGTCCCTGTACTATAGTACAGGGTTTCTGGCCAAATTTCGCCAAAAATGACAAAAAAAAATTCTTAATTTTTATAATTTTTTCTGATACATATACATGTTCTTATGTTGCGTAGCAAGTTTCAGCTGATTCCGATCAAAATTGGATTTTTTACAAATTTTTAAAACTTGCTCCAAAATTTGGCTGACAACAAAATTATTAAAAATACAATTCA
Source organism: Amphimedon queenslandica (assembly GCF_000090795.2). Lineage (NCBI taxonomy): Eukaryota > Metazoa > Porifera > Demospongiae > Haplosclerida > Niphatidae > Amphimedon > Amphimedon queenslandica. The sequence goes on along the minus strand of NW_003546348.1, from coordinate 45,880 downwards.
TGTGTACATTAAGCTTCATGTGTACACGCTTCGTGTGTACATACATCAAGTTGTTTGTATACACTAGTTAAGAGAGTGGGTGCATAATATTTTATTATTCTCTTGTTTACATTTCAACGTATTTCTAGTAAATATGCTAATAATTATTTGCACACAATTAATCAATTAGTGGTCGTCATGGTAATGATATGTGTAACTATGGCTACCGTTGGTACAGATACAGTGACATCACTGGTTCTCGATCCATCGCCCAGCGGTCCATCGTCCCAGTTACCATACTCCAGTGGTACGCTCCATATCAGCTGAGCCGAGTCCAACGCCAGCTCATCTCCTTCAACATCAGTCAAGTACAACTGTAGCTCCTATTATTAATATTACGATAATATAAACAAGTGCCACGCCCACATGCCAACTCACAGCTTGTTCACCAAAACTGAAAATATTTACTGCAGCCTCCTGGGGAGATCCATCGGGTCCTGTATTATTCTTATTACTGCCCCCGCGGAAGTAGCTAGTGATAAGATAGAAGAAAGCCATCTGTATGGCCAGTGTTTTTAGCATCTGCCATCCTCCGGGACGAGGCGGCCCTTGTTGCTGCTGCTGATCTCCTCCTGTTGCTGGAGGAGCAGGAGCTACTTCACTGCTTTCAGACATTTTGACCTTTGTGGTGAAACCTAAACTATTAAACACGTGGCATGCAGTAAAGAACGCCTATAAAAACGTCACAAATTAGATCTGAATTATTTTCCTTTAAAAAGTCAAAATTAAAATTTATAATACATTAATTTTATGTTTTATTTTACAAAATCATATCCATGACCAATTCTGCAAATGCATCTTCTCTTCGTACTCTAAGCTTTTCTTTGATGTAGTCCTTCGCAACAGTTGTTATGACGTCTCTACCATACAGCTTGAAATCGTCAGATATCACTTTTAACAAGAAACCGTGCAGTGCAATACAATGCAAGAGCAAATAATTTGAACTGGTAGGAACTGGAGATGGCAATCTAAACATTGGGTTAGATTTCTTCTCTTCATTATTGTCTAGGCTTAGAGATCCTTTCTCTTCTTCATCATTAATTATTCTATACTTGTCCTCAAATTCATTTCCTAAACTAACGAGTACATAATGGAGCAAGGAAGAGACTACAATCTTATCACTCTCATCCAGTGATAGCTGGACAGCCTCGCAAACAACTGGAGGCACAATATAATAAATGTCATCTTCTGTACAGGTTTCTTGGTGTGGGGCCTGAACGACAGGGTGAGGGTAGTGGACTATGAAATTAAACTTAACTAGATTGTTCCAAGTACATGCAGCCTTTTCAATATATTCTCCTTCCGGCAAGTCTTGATAAATTTCATTGATTTTTTCCTTGAGTCCATCAATGATAGAGCTATGCACTGGAGTGCAGTAGAGGAAGCATAAGCAGCAAAGGATAAGGTGCTCCAATGGATCCAATTTAGCAAAGCCTATTAACTCGTGAGCATAAATGATGGCCGTTTTGTGAATGGTATCAGAGACATGCGACTCTGTCACATCACTGGATTTCTTCAGTGAGCCAAATCCTCCTATTCTTAAGGAAAGAGCTCGAATTTCATCCAATGACTTTTGCTTAGCGTCTGGATCGGCCTTTTCTTCTCTGAATCTTGCAGCTGCAATCTCATTAAAAGTCTTAATAATAACCTCTTGATTAAACTTCTTTAAAGTCTCAGAGATCGAAGAAGATGACATCCTAATGGAATCAGTTAACAGGGAATTAGTGATATTAATCAGTGGCGGCTGCCCACAGGCTAATTCCTCCATGAGATTAAATATCTTTTGCTCATCATTCATAGGAGCAAGATCAAACTGGCTCACTACATTATAAATGAGTCTCTGAGAGGCAGAGAGGCAGTGAACTGGTTTGATACTGTGAGTCTGATATCCACGAGTGAGGCTGTAATGACACTGCTCTCCTAGTGTCTCTGGAGTGGAGGAGAGGCTGGTAGTTAGGAGTATGTGGACATTGCATTTGGTGGTGAGCATGAGCTTCTTGAGGGGTCTCTGGATAAGAGGGAGGGAATGGAACGAGTCCAAGACTAGCAGTATCTGCTCCGTTTGAGTGTCAAAGAAATCTTCAAGGGATCTTCCGGGGCAAACAGACTGAGGTAAAAAAATAAAAATAAAAATATGGTGGTAATTGAATTTAAAAATTACATGTATTTTTACACGCTAAATAAGAAATATACTGTGCAACCAGCTCATTTGGCAAAATTTTTTGCAAAAGTCATGCATTATTTGCGAACTTAAATTTTGCATCCACAAACTCTTAAAATTTAATTGTCTGCAAATATATAGGTAAATAATATTAGATACAAATATTACCTCTTCAATATGTTGGAGAGCTGCAGTAGTGAGATCAGGTGAATGACCAGGTATCCAGTATATTCCACCTTTGTATAAGGAATGGGTACTGAAAATATAATCCTTTGCTACTTCCTGAGGACATGATCCTAAAGTACCTACCAGCAACTAATAAAAAATAAATATAAATATAAATAATGATTAAAGTTGATACACTATGCATCAGAAGAATTATAAAAGGGGAGAATTCTCTCTAAGTCATTTTTGACAAAATACTATTATAGTACAGGGACTTTGGCCTAATTTTTGAGTAATTTTAAAATTTGTAAAAAGTTCAAATTTGATCGGATTCAACTGAAACTTGCTACACAACATAAGAACATGTATATGTATCAGTAAATATTATAAAAATAAAGAATTCTCTCCTAGTCATTTTTGGTGAAATTTGGTCAAAAACCCTGTACTATAGTACAGGGACTTTGGTCCGATTTTCAAGTAATTTTAAAAATTCATAAAAAATCCAAACTTGATCGGAATCAACTGAAACTTGTTACACAACATAAGAACATGTATATGTATCAGAATATATTATAAAAATGAAGAATTCTCTCCTAGTCATTTTTGGCGAAATTTGGTCAAAAACCCTGTACTATAGTACAGGGACTTTGGCCCAATTTTTGAGCGATTTTAAAAATTCCTAAAAAATCCAAATTTGATCAGAATCAACTGAAACTTGCTACACAACATAAGAACATGTATATGTATCAGGAAAAAGTATAAAAATTGAGAATTCTCTCGTAGTCATTTTTGCCAAAATATTTTTGAGTAACTTCATGTATAATAATATAGCTCACTTGAACATCAGCTCTTTGCGGATATAATAGTGCTTTCTGTAGCTTTAGCTCTCTCTTTTTATTATTATCAAAACCAATACTCTCTGATATCCTTGGGACATAATTAGAATCAACCAAAAGGCTCTGCTTAATCTTTAACAGCTCATTCAATTGAGGGAAAGAGCTAGGATCTCCGATCCTCTTTTGTAGCTCATTCCTCTTCTCTTGGGCAGACGTATTCTTCTCAAACTGAATCTCCCTCCCTTGCAGCTGATAGCCAGACCAGTGTATGTACCCGCTGTACTTAGCATAGCAACGAATGCTGTGACACGCCTTCTGTAGCGCTCTAAAGCTAGGCAGACCATCGACCAAATACTGATAAAAGAAATGCATAAAGAACGCGGCAGACTCATCAGGGACTCTCCATAGAGACGTAAGGACAGACTGAGCACCTGCTAGCAAAAAGGACCGGGCTATTCCTTGTATGCCGTCCATCTTTACAATACCACGGCCACTATCACAGCTACTCAGTACCACTAGAGCTGCAGGGATGGTGAGGGTCTCAATATCCTGTGTAACCAGAAGGACGGACTTTGCAAACTCTGGGTCTGTTGCAACTGAGATGGGACTGGAGCCTGAGAAAATGAGAAACCCAGACGAGGCATTCCCGTGAGTGGCAAGATGAACTATCTTAGAGTGTTTAATCTTAGAGAGGACAACATTCTTCATGGCCTCTTTACCAAGGAGGGGCACAGCTCCTAGAGTGTGCGCCACACGCTGAGCCTCTTCCTCGGCATAAGGCAATCGCCCAAGGTTCCAGGTATTGCCTTGATACTGAAAAGGCGAAGTGAATGGATTCCCAACTATACAAGTATTGATAGGGTCCAATGGGAGGGTGACAAGTGGAGATGGAAGCTGCTGCATGATTCCTAATGTTAGCAAAGAACTCATTGAATGGAAACGGAAGTCATCTCCAAGAAAACGTCTGGAGCTACTATCCTGAAGCGCAGCAATAGGAATGAGATTAGTGTGACTGTCACATATTAGGATCAAGTCTTGCAACGAGGAGAAGTGCTCCGGAAGGACGACAGACTTGAGCAACCGAAGTAAAGGAGAGGCAATGAGCGAGTGAAGGTCATTGAGCAATGTGTGAGTTTCGTAGTCTATCGTATCATACATATTGAAGTTATCATCAATGAGAGTCTCACCCAGTGACTGTTTGACCAAGTGATCAAACGACTTGCCATCAAACTGCTCTGGCTCTAGGGCGACCTGTGAGAGATTAATAGAAACACTCATTGGTTGGTCCTCAACTGGGATGAGGAGCCAAATGAGTATGCGAGACCCAGTGTAAGTCATATACACTACTGGCAGGCTCTGATCCTTGACTATACTGATAATCTGAGGCAGGTCCAATGGAGTACGGAATGAGTACTTGAGATGATTTGAGTGCTTGCCTAAGAGTAGCTCTCCTAGAGTACGTGAGCGGCACTGCTCTGCACACACTAGGGCCTGCTTCCATTGGTCGAGATAGAACGAGCAGTCTTGTAGTCTTTGGAACGTACGGACGTTTGTCTCAAAGAGAGAGACAGAGAGACTCAGTCCTCTTTGAGATCCTTTGATGTCTCTGAAGGTCTGCTCGTGATGCTTCACAACTCTCTCTAGGTCGGACTGGGAGTCCCGATAATGCTTGATTAGGGAATCAGGCAACATAACAAACTTGTGTTCTTCTTCTGAGTCTTTCACGTCAGCTCCAATGAATATTAAATTTGATTTCTTTCCAGTAGTAAGCTCTGCATTACCTACACCATCTCTTAGGTATTTCTGTCTTTCTTCTTCTGCTCTTTCGAATCTGGCACACCCTCTGTTGTGGTATGCAGTGACGTGTGTTGCCCTGTCTTTACTGATGGTCAGTGTCTCTGTGTAATGAACTATAGCTTCAGAGTATTTGTTCTCAAGCATAAGGAGATTACCAAGATTACCATATACCCTATAAAGATAAAAATTAAATAATTAGGAGAGAAATTCTATGGTATTGGCATTATTTTTTAAACACTTGTAACTAAAAAAGTTATTAAACTATTTGACAATAACACAATTATCACAATTTTTGACAATTATTAGTCACAAACTAACCTTGCTTGTCCTGGCAGATCATTCCCATAAATTGCCTGATTAAGTCCTAGTTCATAATATTCCCTTGCTTTATCATAGCAGTTTGCTGACTGATAGGCAGTCCCCAAGTTATTATAAGCTCTCCCAATAGCCTGAGGGACTGGCTCATGCTCTAAAGTAAGCTCAAGAGCAGTTCTCAAATGACCAAGTGCTTTATCTATATTTCCCAGTCCAAGATATGCATTGCCAACATTACCATGAGCCCAACCTAGCGAGACATAGTCTTCTAATTTATCCGAGAGTTTCAGAGTTTCCTGATACTCATTAACGGCTTTACTGAATTCTCCGAGACTCTGATAGAGGTTTCCTAAGCTCGTGTGGGCGGATAGTTTGTCTTCCCAGTCACAAGAGGAGTTCGCCAGATCCACTCCCTTGCGGAAAGCTTTAATGGCTTCCATAACCTTTGACCCGTAGCGGAGTGCCGTCCCACACTTACAATAGAGAGATGAGAGGGAGGGAATGTGGACATTGTATAAAGTGGCGCCCACGTCTGCTCCTTTGGTAACATATGATTTGGCGGATATTTCAAAATAACCAGCAGCCGAGAGAAACTTATTCTGACTGTATTCCAACTCGGCAAGATAATAGCTAACTAGTGCCAAGTTAGAAGTCTCTCCTGCTTTCCCCTCCTCTTCTTTTGCTAGCGTCTCCATCTTTAAAAAGTGAAGCATTGAGGTCTCGTAGGACGAGAGCTTGAAATACCCCAAACCCAAACCAAAGCTGACCGCCATGGCCTCAATCGGTTCCAGATCTGGAGTGAGTTTCACGGACTGTAAGACGAATATCATTTGATTGTAATCCAACGCATGATAGCAACTACTTGCCGTCTGTATCATGGTTTGGAGCTCGTCTGGAGGGTGTGGCCTCCTGTCACTATGACGACCCGTAGGGGAGATGGGAAAGGTACGAGGATGAGGGTGTCTATCGTAAGAGGAGGAGGAGGAGACTTGAAGAGAAGATGAAGAGTTATGGGAACCTCGAGCTTCATTTAGAATGATAGAGTCTGAAGGATTCTTCGCAGATAGTGTAGTGGGATTGTTAATGCGTACAGAAGAAGACAGAGGAGAGAAAGATGAACGTGGGGAATGGGATGAGCGGCTTATCACACGATGATGAGAAGAATGGCTTGAAGATGAAAAACCTAAACAAAAAGAGATTGTAATGTGCATATATGCTAAATTTCGTGACAGAATTCGTTAGTGAACTCACTGTTGTAGTAATCAAGTGACATGGAGTTTGGATCCCTGCTAGGATAGCTGCCAGCATCACTGCTAACTACTGAAGATGAAGACATGACTTTTTGTTGATCTGGTAAAGACTTGCTGAATCAGCTAAAAGCACTAATAACTAATAAGCGTAAGAAGACGGCAAGATCGACCACAATCATCATCACGTGACATACAATTAATCTAGTTATAAAATTTTATTATTTTTTATTATTAATTTTTTTTACTAAAAGACCTGCCAAAAATAACATCAGCTAAATATAGATACATACAAAATATATAACACAACAAAAAAGCAGCACTCTAGAAAAACATGCTAGCTCAAAAATATTTATTTCTCTCTCTCTATACGGCCTAGTCTTCCTTTTTATAGTCTTCTGGTAGGAACTCGGCACAAGTCTTTCTAAAATGATCCATTATTAGATAGTCCATTTTACCATGATATGTACAAAAATATCCATTGAGAACAAACGAGGCAAGAAGTGCTATTATACCAATCCACGAATAATAGCACAGTAGCAAACTACCGCCGGACAGAAATAATAGGAAAATCAATCCTTCCAGTAGTTGACACCACGGGAAATAAAGCTTGACCTCAGGGGAGGGTATGACATGAGAACTGTTACCATTTGATGTCTCATGAGCATTCCTACTCGTCCCATTCTGTATCTCTTTATCGTCACAGGGTAGCTGGACAAACTTGCGATGCTTGTAAAAAAGTCTCAGTCTCTCCTCTTTCTCAGCCCATCTCTGACGTAGCCACGCCTCTAACTCTTCTTCCGACTCGGGTAATTCCGAAATGTTGTATTTCTTGACATGATAGTGAACCTCGCTAGGAATACGTCCCTCAGAGAGGAACTCAATCTCTGTTGCTGAAAGTACGTCAGGGTATCCAACTGTCATATCATACACAGACTCGAGGCGACCTTTCTTTAGTGCCTTAATGACGTACACAAAACCTTTGGTCTTTGGATGGAGCGTGTACTCATATCTTGGTAGGCTCTTCTCGGCTGCAAACTGGTCGGATTTTTTCTGGTGGATTGGTGTGAGATCGCGTCCCTCGGGGAACATGAGGAACTGGTAAGGCTCTCCGGTGGCATTGAGATAATGGAACTTCCAAGCAAACTCTTTGTAGTCCGATTCCCAGTCTCTTGACAAGAAGGCATAGTTACGATACTGCATTGCCCAACCTTGATAGAGAGGAGAGAAGTGAATGTGAACAATAGAAGAAAAGAGAAGCATGCATTGCAGGGTTTTCCATAGGATTTCAGCATAGTGCTTGCTGGCAAATTTTTGAGTTGCTCAAAAATCTGGTTGATACTGTAGTACAGGGTATTTTACTAAAATGACTAGGAGAGATTTTTTCATTTTATAACTTTTTCTGATACATATAAATTTCTTAATGTTGTGTAGCAACTTTGAACTAATTATGATCAAATTTGGATTTTTTTTACAAATGTTTAAAGTTACTCAAAAATCAGGCCAAAGTCCCTGTACTATAGTACAGTGTGTTTAGCCAAATTTTGCCAAAAATTACTAAAAAAAATTCTCCATTTTTTAATATCTTTTGCTACATATACCATGTAGTGATTCCATCAAAATTGAATTGTCTATAAATTTTAAAGCATCTCTAATAACTGTTATGCTATCATATGGCTTGTCAGCTCAAGAAGCCTTTTCAGTTCACTTAGCATGCTTTGTGGAAAACCCTGCTGCATCATAATTTAATAACAATCAATTAATCCATCTTAAAAAATAAATTACATTCCTTTCTTTTCTCTACTTAGCTACACAAAGAAGTTCACTAACCAGCAATCGGTACACGTTTTAACGAGTTCTTAAGCATTACCATCCACCAGCTGAGGTTGCCCAGCTTCCCAGCTACATCCCAAAAGAACATCCAGTCAAAATGACAGCGATGGTTCAAAATAAAGAGACAGTGTTTATCAAATCTTCGGCTATCTCCGTAAATTTTCACTTTTATACCTAGAATGTACCCTAAAAGAAGAGAGAGAGAGAGAGAGAGAGAGGAGGGAGGAAATAGGTGAAGCTATACTTCATGCATAGCTGTTCCTCTCTCTCTGTCTCATTTCTTTCCTCATGACTTACTGGTGATAAACTGTTTCAGTAGCAATGTAGGAGGAAAAACATACAAAAAATAAGAGAAATCGATGTTTACAATAGTGAATTAATTGCTATTAAAGAGTGGGCTGTAATTGTGTTGTTAACAGTTTCATTATCACATTTAGCAGTGATAAACTAGTTTGTCATTAGGCGTTAGAGCAATAAGCAATAGTAAACAGCTTAAAGAAGGGGAAAACACATTAATCGATACACATGATGCTGTATTGTTAATCAAACACATTGTCATACTGTTGATAAAATCAGTTAAATCACTCACAGCCATGGAATTAAGCCATGATCTAATGGACCAGTCACTAAAAGTCCTCAGTTTCCTGTGCCCGACTATGCCAAGTATCCCGATAGAGAAGACATAGATGGTGAGGAAGGTAACAGGAACTGTGCTGAACGCTATGATAAACAGTGCCCAGAATATTCTGAACCCTGTGGTCCGCATCAGACGATGAAAGAGAGACGGACGTGTCTTGTCATCGAGAGGGAAGCCTCTGTGATAGACATGGCGTGCAGATTCAGGCTGAGGCTCAGGCTCACTCATGCTTTCCCTTTCAATCCAATATGGTGTGATGTCTGTGTGCTGCAATTAAATGGGAAGTCTAGGGAGGAGTCCTATGCATAAATCTAGCTAATAGACCACCCAGATCTGCAGAGTTAAAGAGAATTGCTTGCGTAAGAAGACTATTACGGTTGTAAGGCGTGGTTTACAATGAAATAAATTCCGGCCGCCATTTTGGTTGGCAACTTTCAATGGAGAGCAAACGGGACGACATAAAAACAAACCTGTATTAAGAATTCTGGAGCGAATTTGACCAAATCTTTCACAGGATAAGCTTAAGCTTAAAGGTAGCTATTCTTTCTTATAACAAGCACTTTTTAGCTATTGATAGAGCTACAGCAGGTAAGTGAGGCATTTTCTTCGTGCCTCCATTGACTTCCTTAACAAACTTGCCAACCAAAATGGCAGCCAATTATGGTGCGTGGGCGGATATCGTATATAAAATTAATGAAATTCATAGCTTTTGCAATTCTCACTCTGGGTGGTCTATAATTAATTATGGCCTCGATGCTGAAAGGTGTATGTTTTGTATTGCTCATAGTAATAACTGCTGTATTTGGGCTTCATGTTCTCTTCATTCCAGCTATTCTCACATTCTTCATTAGTCCTGGCCTCCACACCGTCTATGTGTCTGGTATACTCTATTTTTGGACACATTTAGTCTCTGTGAGTGAGGCAATGAATAATAATTATAACTTAATTATTAATATTTATAACTTAATTATTAATATTTATTATCTTTATCCATCTTATTTTAGGGTTTGTTTGGTAAGTTAAGCTATAAAAATTGGCCATGATTTTTTTCCTTTTTTAAAAAAGAACTTTTAGGCATAAGAATGAAATTAGTTGGTGACCTGAAGAAAGTATCTAAAAGTGTTCCAACTTTAATAATACTGAATCACAGGACTCGTTTTGACTGGTTCTTCCTCTTTACAATGCTTCGACATGTTGGACGACTTGGAAATGTTCGCATCATTCTCAAGTCCTCATTAAAGAGTGTACCGATTTTTGGTAAGCAATTAAAAGGATAATTTACTAAGCAGGACACAGCGTAACTTTCCATTTTTGATGTATAGGCCCGGGAACGCAATTATTAAATTTCATATTTTTAAAAAGAAAGTGGGCAGAAGACGAAGTGCATCTTACCGAATCAATTCAGTACTACGCTGATATGAAATTTCCCATGGAATTGGTAATCTTTCCTGAAGGTACAGACTTGTCTCCAGGGAATAGACAGCGTGATAAAGACTATGCCCTTAAGAATAACTTGCCTCTCAATAAATGCGTCCTGCATCCACGAACAACCGGTTTTGTTAAATGCGTAAGGACTTTAAAAGAAGAGAACAGGTATCCTTATTTTGATGTGTGTGACGTTTCTATTGGATATATTGGAGACATACCTCAAGGAGAAAGCCAGCTTGTAAAAGGTAAGTATGCATTTCTTTTTTCTTTTTAATTTTACTTTTTTGAAAGGTCATTGGCCTAAGGAAATTCATTTTCATATCAAGTATCATCCATCATCAAGCCTGCCTTCATCAGATGAAGAGCTAGGTGAATGGCTAAAGAAGAGATGGCGTGAAAAAGATGAACTACTGACACAGTTTTATGAGACCAATTCGTTCCCTGGCCCTGTTCTGAGAGAGACTTTGATGTCACGACTGAAGATTTTAGCATTATTGGTGGGATGGCTCGTGCTATGTACAGCTGTTATTTACTACTGGATACAAGCAACTTTATGCATGACAATCATAATGGGAATACCATTTGTCATTCATTACGTTGTTAACAAGCGATTTGATGGATGGGATAAGTTAATGCTAAGGAAATGGAAAGTAAAGAAAAGAGACTGAGACTATTGTAATTTATCTTCAATAGCTAATATTTTTTCAACAAAATTAATTTTTCTTACTCTTTCTAATGTAGTAGTAATTCCTGTGTAAGTAGCCTGCAAAGTGCACTGATGCTCACTGCTCCACCCTGTTTCCTTTTTTTTATATAATACACAAAAACACAGTATATTTTGTAGGTACTTTTGTAAAAAGCATTCAGTACAAGATGTACAAGACCCTTGTTTTTTGGTTATCTCTTTGCCCCTGTCTTATT
>NW_003546348.1:2248-34074 GCF_000090795.2 Amphimedon queenslandica | reverse complement strand
TGCATGTGCTTATTATAGTAATTATCTAACTTCACACATCAACTATCTTTATATAGATCAGATTTGTGGAGTTAACTTTTTTGTCTATGGTGACTTTAATCATCAAAATGTGAAGAAGAACCCTGTCATTATTGTTTCTAATCATGGAACTTTATTCGATTTGCACTGCCTCATAAGAGGAATGTTTGACATTGAGCGACCATCTCAAACTTTCCCTATAACAACGGAAAGATTTCGACGCTCTCACATCTACCTAGGCTGGCTGAAACAGATGCATCATTTCATATTTGTCAAGAAAGATTGGATAAAAGATCGCGTGCACATAGACAAGTCCATACGGTATCTACTTGAAACTTGTTCCTCGGTAGATGTTGTCATTTATCCTGAAGGTAAAATACCAAGTGAGGCTTTTAAAAAGGAAGACAAAGAGTATGCAGAGAGTAAAGGTTTGGCTACATTCAAGCATTTATTACACCCCAAGCTAAAGGGATTCATTGCTTGTGTACAAACCTGCAGATCTGGAGGGGCCCCATTTGAAATATGCGAGGTTACTGTAGCTTATAAAGGAAGGACTGGTAATTGTGCATACAAAGGCCCATTTGGAGGCATACAACTTCCTACCGGTGAATTACCACAAGAAGTTCATTTTCATATCAAGTATCATCCATCATCAAGCCTGCCTTCATCAGATGAAGAGCTAGGTGAATGGCTATACCAGAGATGGCGTGCAAAGGATGAGCTACTGGTGCAGTTTCATAAAACAAAATCATTTCCTGGTCCTGTACAAAAAGAAAGCTTGATGAAAAAGCTTGAAATGTGGCTTGCAATAGGAATTTGGGCCGTTTTGATTGGAGCTGTGGTCTACTTTTGGATAAAAGTCCCACTGCTGATGGCTGTTATAATGGGAACGACAGCTCTCATTCATTATATTGTTGATAAGCGGTTTGATGGGTGGGAGAGGGTAGCGCTAAGGAGGTGGGAGCGTTCAAAAAAAATGAAGTAACTAGGCTCTGATTATTATAACTAGACCTAGCTTTATTTATTATTGTTATTTATTAAACAATATTAAATCCTTTCATAATTAATTTTTCTAATAATAGATCTAATTAATTTTCATTAAATTCATTATTGAAGTTACTCCTATTCTGCTGCACTAGTGCTCAAAATGAACAAGTCCTTGCTCTTTTGGCTCTCTTTGTGCCCTTGTCTCATCATATGCAGTTTGGTGCTAGAGGTACCAGCTATAATTCTCTTTCCATTCTCTCCAAGGCTCAGTAGAAAGTATACTGGACTCATTGTCTCACGTTCGTGGTTTGGATTGATGGCAGTAAGTGCATGATTCACATTTTGACTATTCTTAATCTATCCTATATTTTTTACATAATTTCCAACTTTTGCTGTACTCAATGCTGCAGTGTGTATTAGGTAAGAAACATGATGATGCATGCATGCTTATAAAATACAAGCACAAGCAGGCTTGTGTTCTGAGCTATCTTTTACATAGCACAAAACTAAGGCATACATAATAGATTTAGATGCAAGCACTTAATAAAAGAATAAAGGCCATTATCCATGGCCTATGCATGCTGTACCATAAACATTGGCAGAGTACATCTAGTGTCAAGATTTATAGAAATCTAAATTCATATTATTTTATTACTCTATACACAGATCAAGTTTGTAGAGTCAAGTTTGTAATATATGGCGACTTCAACCGTGTGCCTTCTAAGCATACGCCCTCAGTTATAATATCCAATCATGGGTCCTTGTTTGATCTCCATAGCTTTATCAGGGGCTTCATTCACATTGGTAGTACTTATTTATCCATTCCACTTACAACGGAAAGATTTCGACATACTCATGTTTATGTTGGCTGGCTGAAACAAATGCACCATTTTATTTTCATTAAACGAGACTGGAATAAGGATCTAGTCCACATTAATAAAATGATACATTATCTGCTTGCAACAGGTCCTCCAATTCACGTGATTATTTATCCCGAGGGTAACGTGCTGACAAAAGCTAGTAAAAAGGCTGATATGGAATATGCACAAAGCAAAGGTCTGATACCACATAAGTATCTGCTTCATCCAAGAGTAAAAGGGTTTGCTGCATGTGTACAAGCTTGTAGGTCTGGACACAATGGAAAAGCTGATGTCTATGAAATGACAATTGGCTATAAAGGAAACCCTGGACAATGTGCATATGCTGGTCCTTTTGGAGGAGTGCAACTTCCAACAGGTGACCTGCCAAAAGAAATTCATATTCACATGAAGTATCATCCATCATCAAGTCTGCCTTCATCAGATGAAGAGTTAGGTGAATGGTTAAAGAAGAGATGGCGTGAAAAAGATGAACTACTGAAGCAGTTTTATGAAACCAGTTCTTTCCCTGGCCCAGTTTTGAGAGAGACATTTAAATTTAGACAATGGATGAAACTATTAATAGGAATTTGGATAATGTCAGGTGCAGCTTTTGTCTATTGCTGGATACAAGTCCCACTGCTGATGGCTGTCATAATGGGAACAACAGCTCTCATTCATTATATTGTTGATAAGTGGTTTGATGGGTGGGATAGGCTGGCATTGAAGAGATGGGAAGATTCAAAGGAGCATGCAAAATAATAATAATAACAATATTTTATTTATTGCAGAATTAATAATTATTTTAGCTAGAGATTAATGATGCATCTATATTAATGAGCCACGCCTTTATTTGCATGCTGCATACAACAATGGCGATCACCTTGGCAAATGCAAATGGCTTCTCTGTTTCCACATTCTCTACTGGAGCTAGTGTAACTGACATTAAACTACCCAACGGGTGAGTAGAGTACCATCAGATACTCCGAATGTCATTATTGTCTCTTTAGAACGCATGTAGTATTGGGCTATAAGGATTTAGAGGGTAAGGTATGGGGGAGGGGAGAGAAGAAAATAACATTTTTTCTTTAAGATTATTCTGTAAATAGTCTTTATATTGGCTGTACTGTGGGCCGCTGTACTAACAGGACAGCTAATGCTGCATTTACTATTGGAGGGGTCGAATACCCAATTTCTGCCAACGTAGCCCCCAATCATCTCCATGGAGGGTTTGTGGGCTTTAACAAAGTAAGTTTTAACTATTTGCATTTTGTATTTACGATTTTTCCAGTTGACATGGAGGGTGACAGCTCAAAGTGAAACATCTGTCACATATTCTCTCTTAAGCCCTGATAGTGATCAAGGCTATCCTGGAAACCTCTCTGTTACTGCTACCTATACTGTCACTCCTAATAATGAGCTGATCATAGAGTATCGTGCAAGCACTGATAAACCCACTCCTGTCAATTTGACTAACCATACTTACTTTAATCTTGCAGGACAGGTATGTGTGTGTGTGTTGCTAAGGGAGGGTTGCTTATTTTTCATAGGGTGATATATTAGGACACACCCTCACATTGAATGCTGATAATTATACTCCTACTGATGATAACTTAGTACCAACTGGTTAGTACTTGATCATAATTATGAATGTTATTTCATGAGCAGATATGGGTTTATAGTGCTAATGTTAGTATAAAATAATGTAATAGCAGCATTGGGGCATGCATTTAAAAGGCATAATCAGCCAAAAAAGTTTTTGCACTAATCAAATAAATAAGTTCAAGCCACAACCTTTAATAGCAAGTTTGAGCTGATTCCAATTAAAATTGGATTTTTTACGAATTAAAAAAAATTTATAGTTGCTCCAAAATTTGGCCAAAGACTTTATGTACTATCTTGGTACTACATCATACAGCGTATTTTTTATCACATTTTCTGATGCATATACATACATGTTGACTTGTGTCTTAAATTAGGTGATCTTGCTTCTGTGAGGGGAACTCCGTTAGATTTCCTTTCTTCTCATACAATTGGAGAGAGATATCAACAAGCCTCAGACGTTGGCTACGATAACAACTTTTGCATCAATGCTACGCCAACCTTAGAGTCAGATCCCAACCTCAAATATACTGCAAAGTAAAAGCACAGCAATCTATGATGATACACTATAATGTAATCCTTTACAGGTTAGAAGAACCAACTACTGGCAATTGTCTTGAAGTGTATACCAATCAGCCTTGTGTCCAGTTGTACCAGGGAGGATATCTTGATGGCTCTGTGAATGGATTGGATGGCAGTCCGATACTTAAGTATACCGGATTGTGCCTTGAGACTCAGAAGCACCCAAATGCTATTAACCAGGTCCCAATTAATGATATTATATATATTTTATGCATTGATGCTTGCACGTGTTTTAAAATAATTTTACATTGTGACTATATGGCATGTGAAGCTTTATTCTAGCTATATATTATTTTTTCCCTGCAGCCAAGGTTTCCATCCACGCTTCTCTGTCCAGGCCAAGAATATTACAGTAAAACAGTTTGGAGGTTTACTTGTACCAGATGAGATCTGTGCTGCATCTTTTTTTTGCTCTTGACAAACCAAAAATTTGTATTTTTTTGCTGTTATTATTTGATGCTTAATTAAGAACATAAAAATGTGTTCAATGGCTAGTTTTTTTTGAATTGTCTAATTTTCTAAATAAAGTGTCCAAATGCACGTCTGTCCGATCCCGGCCATGGAGACTACCCTGAAACCTTCACACGCTAACTTGTTGAGTATAACACGAGGTGGGTGGGGGCTGGAGTAGACTTGACTGGTGAAAAAAATTAATTATAATTTTTTTTTAATTTTCACATACAATGGATTTCCAGCATCCCTCACTAGCTGTGCATCCAGTTTAGCCATTAGTACTGGGTCGCTTAACTCATCTCCGCAAATCGTGGGACCATTTTCTAGTCTTATCTGTGTAGTAATAAGAACGTATTGGGGCATATCTTGATCTCGAAATCGAGTTTGAAAAAGCAGCAAGACAGAGCATGAAAGGCCACACCTATAGCCACACCTCTATTGAATCGCCTACTCACTTTGATTTAAAAAGTGTTGCAAATTTATGCATTGCCTTTTAAATTATTTTTAAAAAATATTTATTGTTTTCAAGGAGTGAAAAAAGGAGTGTTAAAAACATAAAAGATGAACTAAAAATAAACAATGAATCATTGCAGAATATTTTCAAGCAACTGGCCGACAAGAAATGAACTGGAATTAGGAAGCTGAGTGGAAGGAGTTTGATTGTATCCATTGGCAGTAGTGGGAGGAGGAAGAGGAGCAGAGCCCAGCTGTGGGTTGATTGTGAGGTCATTATAAGGTCTCCAAACAGATTGAGGAGACGATGGAATCAACGACTGAGTTCTACACGGTTCAGTATGATAATAAACAGGTTCTCCAGGAGTTTCAAAACGACAATGGACTTGGTTTGGTGGGTGTGTCCAATCACTGTCAATAACTGGCTGGTATTGGTGACGTGAGGGGAAAGCATACGGAAGCCAAGATGAAGTAGGCGGGGCACTAATCCCATTAATAAGAGGAGATCCAATACAATCGGTTACTGGTACTATACCCATCGATATATTATCTCTTGTTGTCATGGAACTACTGGCTGCCAGACTAGTCATATCGTGTGACAAACAATTTGCTCGATCATAATTTGTACTAGTAGATTCGAGAAGATTCTCGACAGTAAAGGATCCCAGTCTTGTTTCATTGCTTGAACTTGTTTCTCCATACATGTGCTTGGAGGAAGGAATAACTTGAGTGCCATCTTCCTCAGGACTTGATGCTAGATGGGTATCAGCTATAGTTGAGACATAGTCTTCTTTTTGTTGATTGATAGATATAAGTAAAGAGAGGTGGTCCACTAGTGCTATGGCTAGTTTTGACTGCAGATATGACTCTGATTGATGAAGATTATCTATGAAAGAGAGAAGTGATAATTTTGAGGTGATACCTCTGGTAGTTGATCAGATAATTCCTACCAGTTGACTTTCCTTCAATGACATCTCTCAATTCTTTATTGCTTTTCTCTAGTTCTTCAATTTTATTAACTGCCCTCTGTAACACATCAGCTCTTGTCTATAGATGCAAAAAGACAAGCATCAAAATTGCATTAATTGTCATACTTTTAGATACTTATGCTAACTAAAAATTCATAACAAGAGTTACAAAATTGAATCAAAGTTCCTGTACTATAGTGCATAGTGTTTGGCCAAATTTTGCAAAAAATGACTAGGAGATAATTCTCCATTTTTAAATAATACTTTCTGATGCATATACATGTTCTTATGTTGTGTAGCAAGTTTGAACTGGTCCTGATCAAAATTGCTACAGCATTACTTCTTGTTTTGGTTTAGATACATGTACTTGTTGGTACATACATAGATTATTATCTATGGTACATGTACATGTATGTCACCTCTTTCCCACAGTCACAAGGACAGACAAGACTAGAAAGAGTAGCAATAGACCGAGCTATTTTATGTTTACGTCGACACTCAACTAAAAGAGAGAGAGAGAATTTTTAATATTATTTTACATTATATTTGTTACTATTAACAATACAAGAGTCTTTTACTAACCAATATTATGAGCAATTTTCTTAGTTTCAAGCATTTCATCATTTTCTTCAACCTCTGTTCTTTTTGGTCTTATATAACAAATAAAATGAGAGAGAATAGTAAAAAGGACTTACCTTTTTCCTGCCATATTTTATTTATAAACAACCACGCCCATGTAAAAAAACCCACGCCCATGTAAAAACCACGCCCGCATCAGTTTTGGTTACGCCTAAACTTTAACTTAAAGAAAACCTAACAATGGGAGCTAATCAAGGTAGAGAAGGAACTGATGCTGCTTCTAGAGGTCTCCCTGGCCGTCCCGGGGCTATCTCTCCCGGTAACAAGTACACCGTTCAACCGCCTGCATCAGCACAGGCTCTTCAGGCTCTACTGAATCCCGTCAAGACGACAGAGCATCATTCTTTGGACAGAACACTAAAGGGATTCCTGAGGCACTGTAACTTAGGAGGACTGGAATATAGACTAAGACTAGCTGGTGAGTCTCAGTGTCTGCGCTGTAATGAGTAGGCTACATACATTGTCTGTAATAGATGCAGGCATTGTTCATTCTTTACCTAATTGACCAAGAAGGGGAGAGTGATGTTGTAATCCTGTGGTTGGGTTTGTAGTATTAATGGCTTCACACAGTAACACCTGACCCTATTATAATATCCTATACATGTACATCCATCCACCTGCAGTAGTTTATGTTGCAATAATCTCATTATGGGATTGAATTAACTGGTGATCATTCCTGGAGCTTGAGAAGCTATCACTATAGAATAAATTACTATAGTGTCATTATGTATTGTTTTGATATCATGAATATTATAAAACTAATTGTATTTTCAAAAAAATGGCCCCAAAATTACTCCTAATTTGTATTACATTTTGTGAAGTTTGAGCTAAATTTTTGAGTTATGTAGCCCAGAAATTTAGCTCAAACTTTACGAAATATAGCCAGTTTTAAAATGGGAAAATACCCTGTACTATAGCCCATGATTTTTTCCAAAAAATGGCTCCAAAATCACTCCCAATTTTTATTACATATTCTGATACATATTGATGTCCTTATGCTGCGTAGAAAGTTTGAGCCAATTCCGACTTCAATTTTTCAAGTTATAGCCACTTAAAGAAATGGGTCAAAATCTGAAAATTTCCCTGTACTATAGCCCATGGTTTTTTCCAAAAAATGGCTCCGAAATTACCCCCAGTTTTTATTATATTTTTTGATGCATATTGATGTCCTTATGCTGCGTAGAAAGTTTGAGCCGATTCCAACAAAAATTTTTAAAGTTATGACCATTTAAAGAATGCAACCAAATTTCATGTTTTTAAACCTTACCCTGTGTCATAGGTATCTACTCACTAGAGGATTTGGTTCATGTTGATGAGGCAAAGCTCTGCCGTCATGGTTTCACTCAGCTCATGGCCAAGAGACTCTACGACTCGCTTGACGAGTATCTTGCAGAACCGGAAGAGATCACACCTCCTGTTCCACTAAGGAGACGCCCATCGGAATTGGTGCGGAGGGTACAGATGCCATTTACTCGTGCCTCGACTCTTATGAGGAGCCGCAAGAACTTTGGTAAGATGAACACAAAGAGGGGCAGCGCGAGAGGGAGAACCCCTCCACCCCCGAGGAAGCAAAGACCAGTTAGCCTGAGGATGCCTGACGAAAAGAAAGTCTCACAAGAAGGCTCTTTCTTAATCTCTCCTACTCACTACCCCGAGTTATTACTCTCTCAGGAGAACATGACACCTGTCA
Organism: Amphimedon queenslandica; assembly: GCF_000090795.2. Lineage (NCBI taxonomy): Eukaryota > Metazoa > Porifera > Demospongiae > Haplosclerida > Niphatidae > Amphimedon > Amphimedon queenslandica. The sequence continues at coordinate 25,825 of NW_003546348.1, read as the reverse complement.
ATCCGTCATCACCCACTGGCCCACTGTCAGCTGCAACACCAGCTAATGATGGAGGTACAGCTGGAGAATATGATATTATACCAACACTCATCGAGTCATTGCCTCCTATTGATCCAAACTCCGAATTTGACGTCATCCCTTCTGTCATTGATGGACGCAACAGCACTTCCACTAATAGTAATGCCACACCTACTCAAGTCACACCCATAGGGCCAGCCCAGTCTATTTTATTAGAAGTCCCCCAGGCAATAGAGAGGTGTATATCAGTGCCTGATGGTATACATAGATTAGAGGATGGACTGGAAGAACAGGACAGAGAGGAAGAGGGAGGAAGGGCAGTCGACACTCTTTCATCTCTGAGAGGCTCCATATCTCTCTCGTCCTCCTCTCCTTCCTTATTTGGACTGGGGGAAGAGAGAGAGGGAGCCAGTCCTTACCTTTCTCAAGAGGTCGACCCGGTCCAAGAGGCACTTGATACTCTTCACGACTCTTTGGGGCGATTGGAAGACGTTGTGTCCTCGATGTATGTCCTTCTTGACTTCTTAAAGCAAGGTTACTGGGTACTGACGCACCCGACAGATCTTGAGGCTTTGGTTAAGAACATTAATCAATTCATTGATGATTTGGAGCTCGTTGAGCTGGGATCTCGGGTTATGAAGTACATTATGTTCCAGAGTTTGAAGAAAGGAGGATCCTTTTTCCGATCGGAGGCAGAGTTATCTCTTGCTGTCTGTCAGTGTATTGTTAATGTGCTTAAGCTTTACCCTCACAGTCAGAGGGTCCAGCTGAATGGGACTCAAGCTCTTGCTAACCTGGTTAGACTTGGTGAGTAAAAGAAAAGAAATTACGATATAAAAGATTACAATTATTGTTAATATTTTTTTCTTTTTAAAAGACGTGTCACTTGGTGATGCTTTGTTGAATGCGAAACTGTTTCCTCATTTTACTACAACTCTTCAGTTGTATGGAGACCACGAGTCAATGTGCCTAGCGTTGCTTAATACGCTTGCATCAATATCAGCTTCAATCACCAGTGAGTTATGATAGAAATAATTGTAGTTCATGTACACTACAATAATTTGATATTTTTCTCAAGGTGCTGGAGATGAGCTATCTGTTGGTTTTGAGAATGTACTGAAGGAAGCAGTGAATGTAATGATGCTTCAATCGCATAACATAGAGATACAAACCTATGGTCTCTCCTTCATTACTTTGTCACTCATAGATGGTAAGGAGAAAGGAAAATGTCTTGCAAGGTATTAAGTGGCATTGCCTTTTTTCTTTCCAGTTGCTGCCCGGATTAATGGAGGCTTGATGAAAGATGTAGTTACAGCAATCATTAATTCAGCTAATATTCATTCAGATAACCCTGATGTCGCTGTAGGAGTCTGCAAGGCTTTATCTGAAGTAGTGTCTCATGGTACGACATACAGTACTGACTAACATGATAATTATGATATTTGTTATGTGCAGAGGTGCTTCAGGAAGAAGCTTTAAGAGAATCAGTTACTGGTTGCTTGCTCTCTGTATTGGCTGATCACACAAAATCATCCAAAGTCCAAATGTGGGCATCTTATGCACTCTATCAACAAGTCTCTTATAACAGTGAGAGCCAATCATTAGATTGATTTATATCCAAATACTATATATAATTCTTTTCTTTAGTATCATTACTTCCACTGGTTCAGGATACTGGAGTGATAGAAAAGTGTCAAAAGACATTGCCTCATCTTTCGAAAGAGGCCCAGTCCTATTTGCAAAATCTCACTGAGATGGCATCATTATGAACTACAATGTCTATATTTTGCTTATTATTATTATTATTATTATTATTATTATTATTATTATTATTATTATTATTATTATTATTATTATTATTATTATTGTTATCATTATTGCTATTATTTTATGTATTTTAGCTAAGCTGTCACTTCATAAATAATCATAAGTCTTTGTTGGTTTATATGTGTGTGTGTATATATATTCATAAATTCTATAGTTGTATTCATTGCTTCACTGATTAGTTATTGGATGAAATTAGCCTACATCAAACGCTAGTGGTGTTATTCATAAAATAAAGCAGCAAAGGAAATGGCTGAGAAAAAGGGAGTACAACAATCACAGCACTTCCCTCCAGTTATGTATCTTGCTGGAAATGAAGAAGATTCTTTGATATCTTTTGAGGCTTCCACCTCGTCCATCACTTCTTCTCAAGTGTCTTTGAATCCCTCCACTGTGACTGCATTAGGTCAACAGCCAAGGACAGAGGAAGAGGATCAAGTTGACCTTTCCTTGTCTTCAGAATGGGAAGATGAAGGAAAAATCGGCACTACTTCATCGCTGCAGAATATGATGGCAACTGATGACATATTGAGGTGCAAACTGAATGTATACATACAAATATCAAGTTGCATGCTTTTTAACATATCATTTCTTTCTAGGAAAAATACAGAGACATTGATAGCTAATGCTGTTAGAACAAGAGGCCTGTCTAGCATCATGCTTGGACCTGCAGAAGATAGTACCAGCAGCAGTAGCAGTGATGAAGAAACAGAAAGTGATGAAGATGATGAAAAACTTGAAATGTTTCCAGACGTATCTGACACAAACACAACTGCAACCACAAGCAGTTTTATGACTATCACAGCCAGCAATGATATCATTGACGATACAACTGAAGATCTGATGAGAAACTATGGAATGAAGCAACTTTATACTCCAAAAGGACAGGCTTCTGAACAAGTGGCAAGGACTGCCATTATTCCATCCATATCAATATCATTGACAGAAGCACTGAATGAAATGGAAATGCTAACAATAGGAGAAAGTGTCCCCACTATTGAGGATGCCAATAATGCCTCAGTCACAGGAAATAATGATGAAATATCAGTTGGAAAACACGATGAGCCCTTGAATGAAACACAATCATTAATAGACACTAACAATACTGTAACAACACATGAAGCATCTTATACTGACAATACTACACTCAATAAGAAACCAATCACAAATGAACTTTTATCTCTTGGTAATGTACCAACTGAAGAAAAAGTCACAATATTACTAAAGAAGGTATGATACACACAATACATGTACTGATAGGTGTCGACAAAACTATACTAGGTGAATCAGTTACAAAGAGAACATTCGATAATGTTACAAGAAATGAAGAGACAAGAAATCAAATTAGACCAAGCACTTCAACTAAACAGGGATCTACAAAAAACAGGCAAGACGACTTGTTTGTCAATTACTATCTTCAATGATATTAAATTGTAATTTGCAGTAGAGAAAGAAAGAAAACAAGAATGAGTTATAATGAAAGATATTAAGCATCAAGTATCAAGCGGATTGACAGTAGAAGAAAACGCAACACCCAAATCCTCCACCAAATATCACACAACATTGACTAATATTAAGTGATAAATCATACCAAACAAATATAATACAGAAAAAATCACTTTATTTTTATGTACTACTATATATAGGCAACATTGGTGAAAAAAATGGGGCATATCAGCCACACTATACACAACCAACTGCAAAAATAGTATTTTAAGTCTACTCTTAGAAACATGCAAATTATGAGAAGAAATAAGGGAACAAATCAATCCCTTGTTTATTTATGAAAGACTGTTAGTGCTTCCACTGCCAGGTAGGTGCTGTTGCTCCAGTGAGGTGTTGTTTGAAAAGGCAAGCTTAAATGTGTATGCTTGTGTACCTGTCGATAGAAGAAAAAACAAACGTTATAATGTAAAAAAATATTTAAAAATAATTATTACAAAAATGATATATAATGTGTGGACTAACTCTGCGAGTAGACTTGTTGATGATTAGCTAATATGAATGCTTCCAGTGCAGTTTCTGTGTCACTCCACTCCATTAAACCAGTCGCACTCTTGGCTACTAATGAAGCACACACACACACACACACACACACACACACACACACTAAGTAATGATAATGCATGGATAAAATATACTTACAAGATCCTTGAGAAAAGAATCTTATTTCTTTGGGTGGTGGTGCATTGACATTAATGAAAACCTAGAGGAGAGAGAAACGTGAATGAAAAATAAAATAAATACATGTATGAGGAAACTCACAGCTTTTAACTTGTCCTCTGTGCTGTCTGGTGGACTGTTGTAGAAGTGCATGATAGCTCCAGGGCCTACAATCCTATTCTTGCTAGTACCTTCTGCAGTTAAAAACCTACAGGTAAACGGTAAATATAGGGGAAACAAGGAGAGGTAAAAGGGCAAACCTGTTGTTCCTCGACTGAGAAAAATCCTTCCAGCAGGGAGACCCATCTGGTAAAGTATCGCTTTGACTATAATCAGCTATATAACTGTGCCTGGAAAAACTATTGATATGCCATCTATAACACACTGTGTAGCCAAAAATGTGCTACTGTTAACAGAAAAAATATAAAAATGGAGAACTTTCTTCTATTCATTTTTGGCAAAATTTGGCCAAACATCCTAAAGGTACTTCCTCCCAATTTTTGAGTGGCTTTCAAAATTCATAAAAAATCCAAATTAAATCGGAATCAGCTCAAACTTGCTACACAACATAAAAACATGTATATGTATCAAAAAAATATTATAAAAATGGAGAATTCTCTCTTAGCCAATTTTGGCAAAATTTGGCCAAACACCTTGTACTATAGTACAGGGACTCAATTTGATTTACTTGAGTTCAAGTGTCTGTTTCATTATTTTCTGTCCATGGAGATACTGGATGGCATTCCTAGCTCCTTGAGGTGAGTCCATGTGAACCATTGCAGTGCCAGGCTTGTTCACTAATAACTTAACCTACACACACAAATATACGGTGATGTACTATATAAACTTATTTTCTTATCATTTCCAATCATTTTTCTACGCAACACATAAGCAACTGTCCCACTCCCAATACAAACCTTCAAAACATTTCCATAAGAACAGAGAAGGTTGAAGACATGGTCGCAGTTGAAGTTCCTATCTAATCCATAAAGCATTATAACAGAACCTGAGCCAGCAACAGCCTGCGTCCCTACAAAGGGTGCAGAGTTGGTAGGCTGGGGAGCTAAACAAAGAGGAGGAGACTATGATGTAAAGCAAAGATACAGTACACTGTGTACCATAAGGAGAGGTGGAGAAAGGTCTCATTTGCTGTTGCTGCTGCTGCATTGGAGGGACTCTCGGGAAATTAGATTGTAGCCTTTGACCTATTGGAACAAAAGAGAGCTCAATCAGTAAACCACACCCACCCACCACGATACCTTGGCAACAGAATTATAAGTCAATAACAAAGGCACACAAAAGTTATTAGATGCAAGCACAATAGCTAGCTACTACAAAAGTTGGCAAGGGATGCTACAGGATATGCAACACTAGTAGTACACAACTGACAATACATACACTGAGCTAATGAAACAATTCTTGTCATGCATTTACTAACTAAACTAAATGAGACACAGTGCCTTGCATAAAGAAGTGGGCGTGTCACATTTATAATTTAATTAATTGGGTGGGTGGTGGGTGCACGTGTGTGTACCATCACCATATAATAATCTCGACTGCTCCGACTATAACACACCACGGCAGAGCTCAGAATGTCCGGACCACGCCCCTACAGCATTGAGTGGTGGTGGGTGGGGATGCAAAGACGTAGTATGGTATATGTATTGTGAAGGGAAATAAAAGAAAAGTGAGGCTTGGCTAGGGGTTAAAAATACTGCTGTGGTAGTGGATGGGTGGGTGGTGCTATCTTCAGAATTGAAGAATTGAGGGAGGGAAGAAAGAGTGACCATTACCTTGAACAGTGTAATCACAAGTCATGTCATCGTTTTTAAATACATTCAACTTGTTGGTCTGGATTTTAAAAGAGAGAGAGAGACAGAGAGAGAGAGAGAGAGAGAGAGAGAGAGAGAGAGAGAGAGAGAGTTCATAAAGGATAAGTAAACAAAAATAATCCTTAAATTATCAATCATTAATTGCATTAATTTTTACATACAAACACACATTCATTACATACCCTAGCAAACTCAATCTTTAGCGTACAGCAACCTGCGTATATATCCGCACCATCCAGCTGCTGCTTGGCCCGCTGAGCAGAATGATTGGAATCAAACCTAAAACCGAAAGTGTTAAGGAAAACACACTGGATTGCACCTGATAAAAACAAAGTGAGACGTTTACAAAACTTAATATAATACTAAGGAAAGAGTAGGAAAGAGGAAAAAGTGAAAATGTTGGGGATCGTAATAGCTCAATAATGTAGGAGGATACTCTACTAGGACTTGGAGACCATTCTTCCTGAAGATGACAATGCGCTGGACAAATCCATAAGGAGTACAAATCGTTCTAATGACATCCTGAGGGAATAGTAGGAGAGAGAAAGTAAAATATATTTTTAAATCTCTCTCTCTCTCTCTTTCTAACAGCAGGAGTATCTTACTACAGTGATAGGATAGAGAGGATTAAAGATGGTGAATAAGAGTATGTGATTCTCCGGGGGCTCATTAGGATCAGGTGCAGTATTATTGGGAACCACCCCATAAGGCGACCTAATGAATAATGACAATAATAATACAATGCCTACAATACCAGCTGCAAGCATGAAAGCGAATAGTGCTATCAATTCACTGGATGTAGGACTAAGTTGTTAGATTGTCTGTTAACAGACAAAATGGTTACATTCAGTCATGTTAACACAGAGAACAAGAGTATTAAATGATATCTATTGGATCAAGTTATTGATAAGCTATCAATAACAAAGGCTCAGTCTTCTTATAATTCTTAAGCCTAATATGGCTGTATCATTATTAGAATTATTGTATGTAATAGCATGCAGGCACCATTATAATGCAATAATAGCACTTAAGACTGTTTACCTAGTGATCTCTGAGCTGGTGGAATAATTAAAGTAAACTTGCCGATCCATGATAAAGATTTGGTGTTGCTGTTGATGTAAAAGGAGAGAGAGGGGGAAGCCATTATCATAATCACGCCTTCTTTGCATGTACATTCACAAGGCAACACATAGTATGTCAATAAGGAATAAATAACATTAATTAAAGGGAACAATACGACTTGTTTAGAATTCTTCTCATATTACTGCTAGGAAAACACACCTGACAATGGGTAACACAAGCAATGGCATCTTCAATCTTTTCAAATTCAACCAGCGATTGACGAAGCTTAGGCATCATTGTGACATACCTAGAATAAAGAAAGAAAAGGGAGAGAAAGAGCAGTCAGTGTAACTGTGGTAATATTATTATGATAGAAGAAACAAAATGGAGGAGAGGAGAGTATGTTTATAGAACACCTACAAAAGCTCAGGATTTTTTTAATTACCCGATTTTCCCAAATTGAGAGAGAACATTGACAAGGAGCGTATGAGTGCAGCCATCGGGAACAGCTCTAGCGTGCACCACACGGGAAGGAGGGGCGTTGTGAGGGTCAAGGTGACCCTTTCCAGGCTGCTGTAGGACCTTGTCCTCCAGTTTGAGTCTTTTCTGCTCGGTGCCGTAAGATCCAAAAGAGAGAGAATCCGGTGGTAATGGGTGCTTCTCTGCCATTGCCCCACTAGAGGCACATGCTCGATTTTCGTGTGTCACAGGATACTTACCGGATACTCAAAGTCACCGTACATCACCGGATATCTCATGTCAGTCTCCGCCTACTTTGGCTTTAGACCCGCCCATAAGAGATCCTTGTTCTTTTTGCTTGTGAGCTTTGCAGACTGTGTATTGTACAAGCTTATACAACACGTCATTCCTGTCTCGTGATTTACAGGAGATCAATATGGCAGCTCTATTACCACCCGAGACTCAAGGGATAGACAAGGCGATATTTGCTGAGCTCTATCGCTGGTGCAAGGAGGGCAACACAGGGAGACTGAGGGACTTTCTTTATCACGAACCCAATGCTCAAGCCTACTTTAATACCAAAATGACCAAAGGGAACACCCTGATTCACGAAGCCGTCGAAAACGGACAGCCTGACGTTCTACAATTACTCTTACAGAACGGGATATCCTCAGAAACAAAGGGAAAGAACAATCAGACCCCACTTCACATTGCAGCCGCCAAAGGGCACGTTGATTGTCTTCGAGCCTTGCTTGAGGGAGGGGCTGATATAAACTCAACCGATGACTTTGGGAACACTGTGTTCAGCAGGGCTGAGAGAAGCAAGCGACGTGAGCCTATACAACGACTACTCAAAAGCAAAGGTTTGTTTGTTGGGGAGACAGTGAGACATTCAATGAGCTATTGCTGCATTTTATTTACAAGCTGTTGCAGCGTACATCACTGCTGCTGTTTAGTCCAAATTAATGAGAGAGAGAGTGATAAGACTAAGGGAGATTTTGTCTGTGTACATGTATGTTTTATAATGTGTACCATTATGATGCCTCTCTCTGTTTTCACAGCATCAATTACTTTAATCAACATAATATAAATAACTTAAAGCGCATTCATTATCACTCTCATCATGTTATTATTATTCTATGATGAGCATAGAGATTGCCAGCATAGCTAGTACATGCTAATACTCCTACTCCTCTTGTTTGTACAGAGCTTGTTCTGGTTGCCTGTAAAAGTGACAATCACATTCTTGAGAAGAAGTTGACATATTTTGCAAGTACAGGGACCAAGCCAGACATGAGAGACATCGAGGAGGCACTGCTCCAGGCAGTTCTCTCAGGAGCTGATGATAACATTGCTCCATTGATACTAGCTGGAGCTAGAAGGTAATCCTTTTTTCTTCCTCTCTCTCTCTCTCTCTCTCTCTCTCTCCATGTATTCATATTCTTATTATCTCTCTGTGTCTCTCTGTATTCCCTTGTTTATGTTTTCTCTTTACTAATTATTTTCACTTTCATATCTTTCTCTCTTTCTCTCCTCTTAGGCTAGACTGTGCCCTGTATCTCGCCATACAGCAAGAGCGCTTCAAGGCCATTGCCATGCTCATGGTCTGCAAGGCGACAATAACCGGGGACTGTCAAGCCATTCGCTCCCTCATATCAGAGCCACCCCCGGTCTCCTCCTCGACTAACTGGTACATGTCTGAAGTCCACAAGCTCCTCTCTCAAGGGACTGTCAAGATGTACTGTCCCATTGCTGTATCTATAATGGTAAAGAACTATGACGCTACGAAGGAGCTTCTTCTTTGCACTGATCTTGACATGAGGCGAAAGACAGTAGACTGGAGTAGACTGAAGTTGACCCTACTCCATCATTCTTGGGTTTACTCAATCGCTCCGTGGGTCGTTAACCTCAAACTAGGCAATAATAATCTTCGTAAACTCCCACTTGAATTTGTCCATGCAACTCAGCTTAGGAGATTAGATCTTTCGTGTAATCTTTTGGAAAAGATAGAGATCGGTTTGTTTTCTCTTCCTAATCTCGAGGGACTGAATCTTAGCCAGAACAAGTTGCGTGACTTACCAGAAGACACTGTCTGGTCTCAGACTCTAACTAACCTTGACCTGTCCTCTAATTTCCTGACTTCCCTACCATCCTCCATTCAACACTCCTCCCTTGAAGTCCTCCAACTCTCTGGCAACAAATTCACGTCCGTACCAAAGACCCTCTGTAGAGTAAGAACGCTCACCACTCTAGATCTGAGCTCCATGCCAATCTCTTCTCTACCCAAAGAGATTGAGATGCTTGACAAGCTGGCTAATCTTAACGTCACTGATTGTAACATATCAGATCTCCCTGCTGGCGCCCTCCCTGGCAGGGGGTGGGTGCGTGGGTTTGTCAAGTCCCGCTCTCGTTCCAGTAAACCCTGTAACATTGTGAAGCTCATCATACTCTCAAACTCTAGTGTTGGTAAGGTAGTCCTCTTCTCTCGCTTGCGACAGGTCATATGTCCCCATGGCTCACACCTACCGGAAATGGACTTCTTCCAATGGCACTATCGCCCATTCAAGTTCTTTGGTATCCAGAAGCTTATATTCAATACGTGGATGGTTGGAGTCCAGAAGGATTATCGTATGCTTTATCCATGCCTCTATACAGCCAATGCATTGTATACTCTTGTCTGGGATCTGACTAAGACTGGCGACATAAATAATATAAAGCTCTATGTTAATAGTATCTCACGACACTTCCCGATGGCTAATGTTCTAGTGATTGCCATCCTTCCGGAGCCTTACGAGACTTGGGCAGAGTCGAACATGCCCCAACTCAACAAGAAAGTCCATAATCTTTTCTCTCAGCGCTCCATTCGTTTCCACGGTCTCCTTACCCTCTCAGGTAGCCCGTCTCCTCGAGACAACCCTGTTGATGTACGCATGAAGATATACGAAATTGCAAGTCAAATGAGTGCCAATGGTTCACAGGTCACTGGTCGCCAGTACCCAGAGAATTACTATCATCTCCTGCCAGTTTTAGAGCGTGAGCATACTAACCTTAAGACCAGTGGTCAGCCAGGTATAATGGAAGAGGGAACCCTCTGGTCTCTGCTCTCATCGGCCATTGATCAAGATATGCCTGACAGCATGGAGCTACCTGTCATGATATCCTTCCTTAAGGAGAGCGGGTACTTGATGCATTTTGATGACCCGAACTGTCGTCTCAATCAATTCCATTTCCTACACCCAGAGTGGCTTGTGTTCACCGTTCATAAGCTCCTTCATCATTTAAATTACTATCATGCGAACCATCCCATCGTTACGCTCCATAAACTAGTCAGTCTCTTGAAACTGGGCGGGGAGAAAAGACTCACTACAGCTGTCATTCGACTCCTCATTCGTTTTCATATCGTGCTACCAATCTCAAACTCTGCCTACCTCATCCCGTCCCTCCTCCCTCACAATCCTCCTCCTCTGGCTATGATACAGGTTGGTTGCTATCGAAGACAATTCATTCCAAAGGGTCGTCCGTTACCTGAGGACTTTTGGTTCTATTTGATCAGTCACCTTCTCTTTCATTTGCCGAGACTGCTCAAACCGGATGATTCCACTCTCCTAAACCTATTGAAGGTCATGCAAGAAGATCCTGTCAGAAACCACCAGCCGAGAAAACCTCTTAATTTACACCTGGACATCGGGAAAGAGGAAACAAGTCTAATGTATTCTCCTACTGAAGATGAGAAAATACCAGGAGGGGAGCCTTCGTCTCATGTACCTGTGAAAGGGAGGGGTACTACAGCTAAGAAGCAAAGAAGCTTTAGCGATAGTGGGGACACTGAACTTCAAGTACATGCAACTAATGATGCTGGCACCATTGAAGACTCCACCGTTTCAACTGTCAGTAAAAGGATAAGCAGTGATCCAATCAGTATATGCCAGGGTATCATAGTCTGGCGTACTGGGATACAGTTGAAGACCGGTAGCGGAGTCCAACTTACCATTCACTCTCAGTCCAGTGACCTGGGTCTGGAGGAGACTGGAGTTGAGGTTTGTTGTACTGAAGATGAGGAAGGGATAGCTGCAATGGCCAAAGTCTGCTGGCTCATACAAAGAATATTTGAGCAAAGATATCCAGAGTTCTCTCCAAAGATACAGCCTTCGTCTCAAAACGGTCTGACACAGATAATACTCTGTCCTCAGTGCAGTAAATCCCCCTTAGGGGGTGCAACTAATTTTATTATTGAGACGTGTTTCGTGTCATTAAAAGAGCAAGAGTCCTTTACTCACAACTGTCATCATCACGATGACCCTATACCACTTAGGGAGCTGATACCAGATTATCTACTAGTTGATCTTCCTCCTTCACTTCAGCTCAATCAAGACTCATTCTCGTACCAGGAGGCTCGCCCTGTCTATCGTGATAACTCTACTATACTCTATGATGGGACTTTCAGTGGTAATCCCGCTACAGTCAAGAAGCACTTGTTCTCTGAGTCAAAGTCTTACTCTGTCCCTCTCTCTGCCATGAGACAAGAGCTTGAGATGCTAAGTCTTCTCTCTCACCCAAACATTATCAAAGCGTACGGCTACTGCTTCTCTCCTCCGAGTCTTGTCATTGAGAGGAGTCCATTGGGTACTCTACTTCAGAAACTGAGCGACAACGAGCAAAAGATCAGTCGTCTTGTCCGGTTTCACATTAGCTGTCAAGTAGCCTCGGCACTGGCTTATCTACACAAGCACAACGTTATATACAGGACACTCAAATCAGACTCCGTACTTACCTGGTCCCTGGAGTTTGAGGATGAGGTGAGTGTCAAATTGGCTCATTTTGATCGAGCTGCTTTCAGTACTCCAACTGGTATCCTCAGTAAAACTGACTTCTCATTTTATCCTGCCCCAGAGATGGTCAGATACGAGTTCTCCGAAGAGTACACTGAGAAGGTTGATATTTATTCATTTGGTATACTCCTTTATGAGCTTGTCGCTCGCTGGCAGCCGTTCACATCTGATAAAACGGCGATGGCTCACAAACCTAAACTGACTGGTCTCTCCACTTATGGCTTTGGCTCTCTCGTTAAACTCATGGAGGAGTGTTGGGAAGAGGACCCAACTCTACGTCCCTCTGCCCTCGATTTGCTTCACCTCCTCTCCGAGCCACAGTTCCAGTGTCACTTGAGTACCCAGACGCTAAGGGATTGTGTCTCAGTCCGTGGTTGCTGCTACGTCCCGTCGTTAAGCCAAGTATGGGCGTACGGTGAATACAATGTGAACATTGGTCGCGATACTGGAGAGGGTAGCGAGTTGCTTGTCGAGGGTACACAGGTATTTATATTAAATGCTACTAATCTGACTGTCCAGGGGAGCCTTGAGTTGAAAGAGAGGGCTAATGCGATCTGCACTGTGGATAGCAAGGTCTGGGTTGGGATGTTAGAGGCATGTATTCATGTCTATGACTCGACATCCTTCAATTTTACTGACAGAGTTTTTGTAAAAGACTCCGTAACGGACATTGCTACAAACGACAAGTATGCTTTTGTGGGCCTGGCAAATGGGACTCTCACGTATTACGATAAGCTAAAGTTCCCATCGGTTTCTGGTGATATTGAGATTGGGAGTAAAGCTCTCATTTCAATGCTTTCTGTTGGAGAGTGCTTGTGGGTTGTCTGTGGCAATGAGATTATCGTCCTTTGTGTCGACGACGACGACATAACAATTGCTAAGAGATTGAACGCTGCCTCTTCCAACCATCAGGTATATGCTCTCGTCCTCTCTGAGAGAAACTCTCTCGTTTGGTGTTTCATTAAAACCTCCCTCGTCCTTATTTGCTGGGACGCCTCCTCCTGTGCTCAAGCTGGCTCTATTGACTTGACTAATACGCTGACTGGGATATGCTCACAGGCTGGACTGGAGTCTAATAACCTCCGTCTCCTCTCTCTTGAATGCTGCCAGGACATCATTTGGGTCGGTGTGTCTGTAGGTATCATCGTTCTTTTAACTGCCACACCTACTCCGAGAGTAATCACTTGGTTCAGGGCGCACCGTAGCTCCCCTCGTTGCTTGATAACGGTCCCTGACGCGAGTGTTGATAATTTCCAGGTTGTTCTGAGCGGAGGTTTTGGGGAGCATTCGTACATAAGGTCGTCTGCTTCTCATGATAACGGCGTCATTATGTCCTGGCAGGGAATGAGCAGCGATGAGTTAGAGACGCTGGCTAGGAGGTGGAGGGAGAGGAAGGACAAAGAGGAGGCTGAAGATGAGAGCAGAGTGTGAATGAGTTGTTGTTCTATGCGTGTAGTATCTTTCTTATTATTATTATTGTTATTATTATTATTATTATTATTATTATTATTATTATTATTATTATTTTGTGCTATAATTATTATAATTGAATAATTATATCAAAAATCACTATTGATTTAATAATTATAATTGCTTTATTTTAAAAGATTAAGATTCTTTGAAGTAGGCGTGCCTGGCGTGGTAAATAAGCAGCAAGAAAGAAAGCAGTTTTACAGATTCATTTCCTCTACTCCTCCAGGATGAATGTAAGTTATCAGTAGCTTTAGTCATAGATGTAAGCATCTTTTCTCAATTATTAGGCAGCTACCATGACGCTCCCGCACAGTAAGTCCATGCATTCAATGGGCGGTTATTGTATTTTATTTATCTCTTAGCTAAAGATGGGACATTGGATTACAAAACCCTTGGCAATATGATATCAGCCTCGATTCTAGGAGAGGTTAGTCATTAGCAAGAGGCTAATCATTATATGAACATTATCTCAGGTGGTGTATGCTAATGCAGTGGACAGGGAACATTGCAGGGACCCAGCTGCTCTCATTAGTTCCCCTTCTAGTGACATGTGGCAGTAAGCTCACAAGCAACTTCTTGTTTCTTTGCTAAACTCAAAACTCTTTCAGTTTATTATTGTTCTCCGTGCCAAGTCTCAATATCCTATTGATACGTCCTTATTATCACTAATCTATGCTTTATACAACAGGTTCTATTACAAAGAGGATGGTGTAGTTATATTGAAAAAGAGGATACCACACACAAAGATGTGCTGGTGAGTGCTTGGTACCTAATTGAGATTTGGAAATGTTATTCTTTTGTTGCTTTTGTTTGCTCTGCAGCAAAAAAGGTGTACATATACATGTATATCTGCTAACGAGTCCCTTGTTTATCATTATTGATGCATAATGATTCCATAGTACATATATTATAGTACATTAACTCAGTTATCATAATTGACCTTTTAATATTTTGATTGTATAGTATGATAGTGCCCATTATACTTGTAATGCAAACCAGTCTGACTTGTTTTTCAACTAAAAGAGTGACCTTTGCAGTTGCAGCTTCATAATGATTAAGTGTTCCTATAAAAAAAATCATCATCATCATAAATTTGTGTATTTTTTCTAGTTTTATGGGCAGAGGAGTTATTGATGCACCAATGGAGAATGTGGTTAGCTACCTCCAAAAGTTTCAGAATAGATTAGAATATGATGAGACATTACTGGTACATGACCCCTAATACATCAACTCTATTAACTACTTCTCTCTATAGCAACTTGAGGTCTGTCAACAGTTCTCAGACAACGACTGGCTATGTAAGAGAAGCTTCAATGTTCATCTTTTATTAATGTTCTCAATAAATGCACTTTGTAGTGTACATGGCACACAAAGCCAAGCAATGTTTCTTTACAAAGCATCGTGATTTTCTGTACTACTGCAGGACTTCATTTGTGGTATGAGAGATGAGGGGGAGGGTGAGAGAGAAAGAAAGGTTGATTGTGGCCAGCATGTAAACAAGCACATGAGCGTTAGTGTGATTGAGTAATGAAATTCATAGATTCCTATAAACAGTTATAGTGTGACCTTTAGCTTAAAAAGCAATAAATTTTTTTGATTCATTAATAGGAGGGCAAGTATGTGCAAAGTGTCTTATCAGTTGAAGATAAGGATTATCCTCATCGGCCTCCATACATCAGAGGAGAGGTAAGATGGATAAGGAGCTATTAGTATACTAAATTTGTAATCAGAATCATCTCTTCAAGGGCAGTGTTTATGCTTTTTTTTAATGGCTATAACTTTAAAAATTGAAGTCAGAATCAACTCAAACTTTCTATGTAGCATTAGTATGTATATATGTCTCAGAAAATGTAATGAAAATTGGGGGTAATTTTGGAGCCATTTTTTGGAAAAAAACCAAGGGCTATATTATAGTACAGGGTATTTTTTCAAAATTTGAAGATTTAAAAAAATGGTCATAACTTGAAAAATTGAAGTCGGAATCGGCTCAAGCTTTCTACATAGTATAACTACATCAATATGTATCAGAAAATGTAATAAAAATTGGGGGTGATTTTGGAGCCATTTTTTGGAAAAAACCATGGGCTATAGTATAGGGTATTTTTTCAAAATTTGAAGATTTAAAAAAATAGTCATAACTTGAAAAATTGAAGTTGGAATCAGCTCAAACTTCCTAAGTAGCATAAGTAAATCAATATGTATCAGAAAATATAATAAAAATTGAGGATGATTTTGGACCCATTTTTCGGAAAACCATGGGCTATAATAGTACAGGATATTTTTCCAAAATTTGACATCTTTAAAAATGATCAGCAACTCATTTCCTGTTTTATAATTTATTATTATTATTATTAATTATCAGCAGCCCACTTCCTGTTGATAATTAATTTTTAATAAAAGTTAATTAGCAGCAACTCATTTCCTGTTTCATAATTCATTTTTAATAAAAGTTAATTAGCAGCAACTCATTTCCTGTTTCATAATTCATTTTTAATAAAAATTAATTAGCAACAACTCATTTCCTGTTTCATAATTCATTTTTAATAAAAATTAATTAGCAGCAACTCATTTCCTGTTTCATAATTCATTTTTAATAAAAATTAATTAGCAGCAACTCATTTCCTGTTTCATAATTCATTTTTAATAAAAATTAATTAGCAGCAACTCATTTCCTGTTTCATAATTCATTTTTAATAAAAATTAATTAGCAGCAACTCATTTCCTGTTTCATAATTCATTTTTAATAAAAATTAATTAGCAACAACTCATTTCCTGTTTCATAATTCATTTTTAATAAAAATTAATTAGCAGCAATTCATTTCCTGTTTCATAATTCATTTTTAATAAAAATTAATTAGCAGCAACTCATTTCCTGTTTCATAATTCATTTTTAATTAGCAACAACTCATTTCCTGTTTCATAATTCATTTTTAATAAAAATTAATTAGCAGCAATTCATTTCCTGTTTCATAATTCATTTTTAATAAAAATTAATTAGCAGCAACTCATTTCCTGTTTTATAATTCATTTTTAATTAGCAGCAACTCATTTCCTGTTTCATAATTCATTTTTAATAAAAATTAATTAGCAGCAACTCATTTCCTGTTTCATAATTCATTTTTAATAAAAATTAATTAGCAACAACTCATTTCCTGTTTCATAATTCATTTTTAATAAAAATTAATTAGCAGCAATTCATTTCCTGTTTTATAATTCATTTTTAATTAGCAGCAACTCATTTCCTGTTTCATAATTCATTTTTAATTAGCAACAACTCATTTCCTGTTTCATAATTCATTTTTAATAAAAATTAATTAGCAGCAATTCATTTCCTGTTTCATAATTCATTTTTAATAAAAATTAATTAGCAGCAACTCATTTCCTGTTTTATAATTCATTTTTAATTAGCAGCAACTCATTTCCTGTTTCATAATTCATTTTTAATAAAAATTAATTAGCAGCAACTCATTTCCTGTTTCATAATTCATTTTTAATAAAAATTAATTAGCAGCAATTCATTTCCTGTTTCATAATTCATTTTTAATAAAAATTAATTAGCAGTAGCTCACTTCCTATTTCATAAATTTAAAAAAATGCGAAATCCATAAAATTTTTGGGCCACAAAAATTTTCCGCTATACGGTAATGTGAATTAAAATAATCGTTATCTGAGATTTTAAGTGGATTATATTTGACTCTCTCATCCTCTGCAGATAAAACAAGGCACGGGTTGGGTGGTAGAAAAATACAATGACAGTGAATGCTCTTCATTAGTCTCATATGTTGCACATGTAAGTTTATGACACTCTTCCATTATATTAAATAATCTTTATAATTTTCAGTTGGATTTAAAAGAGTTACCTCCCGTCATTGCTAATCGTGTCCTCCGTCGTCAGCCAATGGCAATAAAGTACATAAGGGAGAGAGTCATGAAACCAAAAGTACCACTTAACTTTGGTGCTGCTTTCATTGACAGCTCACAGCTTCAATTTTCTGAAGAAGATCAAAAATTCGAGGAATACACATCAATGAACGAATTCATAGAAAACATCGATATCGTAGACACCAAAAAGAAAGAATCAACAAATAAACGTAAAGTGAAAATAAATATCGAAGGGGACAAGAGTTCAGAGGAGGTCATTAGACCAAGGTGTTATACGCACTCACTTCCAGATATGAATGATCAAGAGGTTAATGGCTCTCCTTCCTGTGCTTCTTCTTATTACTCAACTCGTGCTAGCTCAGTCGAAGTTACAGTTGCAATTATTGAGCCTAAAATTACCCACATCAATGGCACTACTGATGATAGCAAAGAAGAAACTACTAGCAGTGTTGCTGCAGAGAATGGAGTGATTAACGAGGAGATGAGTATCAAAGCAAAGCAAGCTAATAGTGTGGCTCAAGAATTCCCTAGTTACAATCAATGGTCAGGCAATGGAGGAGAAGTGCCAATAGACTCTCCAAATGATGGACATAATTTGACTACTACCTAATTAGAATTTAACTATCACACGCACATTAGCATACAAAAACTGGTAGGCATACGTGTTTTTACAAACTTTTTGTATTATGTTTCATTATTTTTGTGTAATCATTATTATTATTATTTTGTCGTTTTGTCTTTATCATAAATGGACTATTATAGTGTGACCAACAATGTATTCGACCTTTTCAATCTTCATCATGATCCGATTCAAAATCATCTGTATAATTATATGAGTCTTCATCAATTTCTTCCATTATGCTATTAGAAGATACAGAAACACTCCCCGTAGCTCTGACATTGCTATCAGCATCAGGCAATATTTGTTCCCCTTTCTCTTCTTGTGAGCTCTCTTCTTTTGTCTTCTCTTTCTGCTCTTCTGCTTTTTCATCACTCCCCTCTTCTTCCTTCTCCTCATCATCATCATCATCTCCCTGCTCAGTGCTCATCTGCCCCAGACTCTGCAGTGATGTTGCTAGGTATATTCTTTGACCAATATTGCTCCCAGCACTTAAAAATGACTTGACCTTGCTCACCTCTCCTTCAGCCCGAGCAATGGGCAAGGACTCAGTGCTCTTACTCAAAACAGAAATATCCAGTTTCCCTTTAGATTGTAAGAGTATTGAAGAGGAAGAAGATGATGATGATGAAGGTGAAATATTGATTGCTGGTGCAGGATAGGCAAAAGGTTCAACAAGAGTTGGAATGTCATTGTGAGATGCTGAGTGATGAGGTGATGGAGGAAGCTCCGGTGAGAGTGGGTGTGAGGATGGACTTGATGATTTTAAACTTAAATTGCTATCATCTTTGTTAATAGTAGAGCCATTTCTTCTTGTATGATCTCTCATTGAAGATGCATTCAATGTCAATGGTGATGGAATGGTAGATGGAACTCTCTCCATTGGCTTCTTTAAGGAGGACACTACTTGTGATTTCTTCTTTCTTTCACTATGCTTTTTGCTAATGGTGTCATGTTTTATGTAATAACCATCTTTCTCCCCTCCTGATTTCTTTCTCCTCCTTTCTTTGGTTTTCTTTTTCTCCTCACTAGAAACTTGTGACACTGCCTCAGTTTGTACTCCTTTGCTCAATGTCTCTTTAGCTCCTTCTCTTCTTGGTAGCATTTGTCTTAAGCACATCACTTCATCACAGAGTGCAGATAAGACTGGAAATGGTCTATCCTCTAATAAAAGTGGAGTAGAAGGAGAATTAGAAGATGCACATGTAGTTTCAGTATTTCTAATAGGATTGTCTTGCTTTAAAGGAGGTGATCTTAATCCAATGTTCCTCCAAGGAAAACTGTTGGGGTTTCCTTCCATAAGAGCAGCCCAATGCAACGACTCATCTCTGGGATGAAACGATGGACTTATATGTCTTATTTCCTTGTCTCCTTCTTTCTTTTTCCTTCCCTTTTCATTATTCTCTTCTCTAGATCTTCTTTCTAATAATCTACTCCTCTCTGGTATTTCTTCCAAATCAATGGAGCTCAGTGAAGTGTTGCTGATGCTTCGTGTAGCAGTGAATTGAAGAGGAGGAGGAAACCATGTGTTAGGCAGGTAATACTTCACACTAACGGCAGGTAGTTTCTGTCCAGTAACTGAATCAATATCAGCATTAACTTTAGAATCAATATCAGCATTAACTTTAGAATCAATATCAGCATTAACTTTAGAATCAATATCAGCATTAGCTTTAGAATCAATATCAGTATCTATTTCAGGAATAGATTTAATATTAGTGACTTTGTCATCATGTGCTGACCCATTGTTATTCAGGGTATCGCGACCTAGAGCTGCTACAGGTGGCGAGGATTGTCCCGTGACTAATAATTTTATTTTAATTACAACATGTCCTAGCACATCATTTGAGCCATCCTTCAATAAATGTAATAAGTAAGTCTCATTAATCAACGCGTGATCATTGGACCACTGTACATTTGGCATTAAATGCTGCATCCATTTTTTGCTATCGTTCACTGCCCCACTGGCCAGTATAATGTCACCTGATGTGTCACGTGACTGCATGAGACACAGGCTGAGAGAAAAAGGTGTGGTATCTAAGAGTTTGATAAAGGAGGAACGAATCATTGAGAACTTGCATGCCTTTCCTTTTGACGAGGCTATTTGTGGCCTGAAACAACAAAACATAATATTAAACAAGACTAAAATATGTGACTTTACTTTCTTTTCAAGAAATCAATACTCAGTTGAATAAATACTGGAGGAAAGTCCAATAGTCGAACCCCCAGAGATAATAAAGAAGTATCTTCACTTGCTACTCCTGATTCTAGGTGGTAGTCCAATTCTTTCACGAAGAAGCGAAATTCAAAATTACAAACATCCTCCTCTGTCTTGACAGCCATTTTTGATGTGGCGGGAAAATATTCAAATAAAGTAGGCGGGGTCAAAGCGTGGGCGTACGTACTACTGCAGCTACACCCACGCACTATTTCTTGCTCTTATAAAAAATGAATAATAATACATAACATTAAAAAAAACACATTCTCTATGCACCAATCGCATCATTTAAATATGATCTAAGTGTACAAGAAAGTCTGTATGCTGTGTGGCAATGCTTGAACTTTGAGTGCTTGAACAGATTGTTCTCCTGCAGCTCCAGCAGTAGCCACATCAGCTAGTTTAAACTCTACACTCTCATCCCCAGTATTCATCACAATCACTACAATGCTTTTTTCAGGCGTTAGGAAAGCTACACATTCCAGACTACTGCTCCCAGTCACACGACTATTGATCCTCACCGAGCCACGAGGAACATACTTACTGCAGAAAAAGAAAGTAAAAAAACATGCAAAAAATACATCAACTGTATGCAATGGAAGCTTCACCTTATGTGTCCTACATAATAATAAAACACTTGAGGATAGAGGACCTGTGTCTCAAGGTCAGCCAATATCATGGCAGCACTCCCACATTTAATCAATCCTTCACATTCTTGAGGTCCAGCATGATTAGGGCCTCCATATCTGTCCAATAGGAGGTTCCAGTCAATGAAACCAACCACCCAGTTATTGAAATCCCCAATCATATCGTGTGCATAATGCTCTCCATGTTCCCACTTTGGGTTTTCAGGATTTTTCTCACGAGCCACAGTAGCTTCAGTTGCCAGTATTGGTTTACCAGGTTGAAGGGAATGAGCCGACTGAAGGTTTTCAAAGTCGTCTCCGCTATACCAGTGTACCGCTGTCCCCCAGGCATAAGACGAGGCCTCAGGATCAGAGAATATAGTCTCCACCCATTTGACTACGTGGTTCTTGTTATGATCATATATTAAGAGCTTTACGTCCGGGTGAGAGGACCTGAGAGACGGTCCTAGATACTCTTTAATGAAGTCTCTCTGAGTCTCAGGGTCAAAGTGCATGCCTTCATATTCCACTGGGCATGCTCCTGGCTCATTCTGAACTGTAACTCCCCACACTCTCACTCCTTCCCCTCCATAGGCTTCGATGAACTTTACAAAATATTCTGCCCACGTCTTCTTGTACTTGTCCTTGAGCCTACACTCCAGACAGGAGAGTGGACAGTACGGCAGGTCTAATACTTTCATCCAAGCAGGAGGGCTCCAAGGAGACGCTAAAATATATAGCGAGTCATTGCTCCATTTATTGAGCGTAGCATTAGCCTCTCGAATGAACGGTATGATATAACCTTTATCGTGTTCAATCGTAAAGTGGGTAAGGTTCTCGTCGTCTCTCACCTCATCGTACGTGTAGTGATTGTACGAGAAGTCGCATGATCCAATCGGGAGGCGTCCCATGTTGTATCGGAGACCATCCTCTGAGAAATACATGTTCAAGATGGCTGCCTGGTGGGTGGAGTTCAGTTTTGAGAAGACGTAAGAGGCAGAGTCGGTGAAAGCACCACCAAAACCAACAATTGTCTGATACATGAGTGACCTAAACATTAGCAGAGACAGTTGTAAACTAATGATACTACTATAATAATTATTAAAACTATAAATTAATTATTTTGAAAATGTCCTGCAAGCACCTGTTAATAGTAACTCCAACAGTGAAGTTAAAATCAGAAGAAAAGGTCAGATTAGGTGTTTGAACTGTCAACCTATCACTAGTGTCCTTGGCAGTTCTAATCCACTTCACATCACCAGTAGAGCTGCTAGCACTGCTGGCTGGACAGCAAAACAGGTGAAGGACAAAGACAAAACAGAGAAGAGAGGATGCCATGTTAGTAGAGCACTTTGTGCTAAACGTGTGGGCGTTATGCTACTCATCAGCTCAGTCAGGAGTCCATAATGTTGGGTTCAGTCTATTTTTATAGCTAAACTAATATTTCAAAACTGCAAACTAGTGCTTGGCAAGATGAGAATAAAAACAAAAATAGACAAACAAGAAACAACTATACATGTACAACTGGCTAATGAATTGTCAGTGGCTACCTAAATTATCCTCTAAGCAATACTACACTAAAACAAGAACTAGTAGGAGAAAGTTGAGGCTAAGATTAGGTGTCCTTTGGAACAGGTACACGAGTTGACTTCCATATGTCATCACAATATTCCATTATCGTCCTGTCACTTGAAAACTTACCAACGGCAGCAATGTTTTTAATGCACATTGATAACCATTGGCGGCGATTCTAAATAAAAATAATTGATACTGTGATAAATTAAGAGTATTCTTACCAAAAATGCTTGGGACACTTTTTCCTGACACTCAATATACGATTCATAATCTTTCATGAGGCAATACCTACATACAACACAATACATATAATCATGTGAGAGTCACATGATTACATGCGTATCATGGGAGAGGAGATGATCAACGATGCTGTGAAACAAAGATGGCTGATTTGGAGAATAGTAACCGTTCCTTATTTGGTCAATGGCCAATTTCAATTCCTCGTTAGCTTCTTAATATTGTCTTGGATTGTATGTGCTTTATAAGAGAATGATAATAAACACTTTATAAAACAGTTCCAGTACCCAGATGACTTTAGTTCCTGAACTTCCTTCACATTCATGCCAAAAATGAATATGTTCTCCGGGCCCATTTCTTCCCTCATCTCAACATTAGCTCCATCTAATGTATCTGTCTTGTACATGTATATATATGCATAGTGTCTCCTTCCTTTCCATCTCTTTTCTCTTACATTGATGTCTTCAGTAGTTCTGAGTATATGGCAGCTACTCCATTAACGCTGTGTGATCCAATGATAGCAAGGTAGGCCATGTTGATCCTCTTCTCTGGTTCCTCCTCAAGAATAGATAAACTTCTCAGCCTGTCTACGTCACTAGGCCAGTGGAGACTTATAGCCTATACATCAATCAATGAGTACGACTGAAGTCTGAAGCAACTTAGCAAGCTAAAGGTGGGCATCGACTATGTGGCAACTTTGTTGCCAGTACCTCTGATGTGGCCGTGCAGCACGTTGCACTCCACTTCATGCAACATGTTG
>NW_003546348.1:0-2238 GCF_000090795.2 Amphimedon queenslandica | reverse complement strand
TCAAAATGCAGAGCAAATACAAAATGCTCCCATGAGTAAGACTGATGGGTGTTTTTATCCCACGTAATGCCGCCCTTAATTGTGATACTAATTGGATCAATCTCAATGACAGCATTATCCTTGTCAGTGTCAAACTTAATTTTATCCCTTCCTGGCTCCCATATTGGATAATCGCTCAATTCTTCTTTTTTGCATAGAATGATTATGTAACAAATTTCATATTTATAACGAAGTGTTCCTCCAACTCGTAGCTCAATCATGGGATATTGACCTAGTTTGTCATCACGTTTGAAACTGGCTTGATAGGCTATGAGCAAATCTTTGATATTTGCAGAAATCATGTTACGGCCATAAGAAGAGGTAAAGTTAGCTGGTTTAGTGAATGGAGGACTGGGAAGCATATGGTCCGGCACAGGTGGAGGCTTAGCAATATAAACACTCCACCAGATGTATTGTCCTGGCAACAGATTTTTCTCTGATGTGATACGGCTATATAAATTCAGATCCTCAGGTTGACTGCCCAGCGGCCCAGTGGCAATGAAACTGAAACCACAAGGCTTCCCAATCTGATCAGGACCATACCCATATTTTCCAACCTTCTTGAAGGATTGAAATTTATAACCATCATCAACCTGCATATCACGATACTCTTTATTATGCGTTACATGTATTAACGATTTAATCTCGACTTCATGTGACTTTAAATCAGGCACAGCTGTCTCTAGCTCCTCAAGCAAGTCGCATGTCTTCCACGGTAAGTGAGTCACATGTACGTAAGGGAACAAAATCTCGTAATGCGCTTTCGCCCAGTCCTCTTTAAAGCTGGAAAAAAAACAAAAAAGAATGAATTGATTATTTTAACAACGTTCAGTAAAGTACTATTGTCCTGGCGTGGGATCTTCTTCGGGGGGCGTCCTCCTATACTTAATCTTCGGAGACGCCTGCCTATACTCCAGACCACTCGGATACTCCTGATTACTCCGATGCTTCGTCTTCGACATCATCAGCAATGGCAGCTAGCTCTTCTAGGTTGTAAAGCGAACGCTCGTTTCTCAGTTTGTCGCTTCTGCCCGCGTGAACTTCCTTTTTATGCACTATCGAGTACACTATATAAGGCCTTTCTGATCCAGCTGCCATTGGTTATCAATGCGCATTCAAACCAGTTCATGCGCATTATTAGAAGTGCTAGTAGGGAGGCTGAGAGATAATAATCTCTCAGCCTCCCGAGCGGCCATAGACGTAGACATCTATGAAGACCCGGTGAGCCCGTACCTCGAGCCGGCTACGTTTGGCGGCCGACCACCTTTGCATAACAATGCTTTGGTCCTCAAACATTTTAGTCATCAGTTAGTGACAGCATAGATATACAAACACAAGAATCAACTAAATCAAGCAACAGTTCATTAATGTCTATGGTGAATGCAAACAATGAACAGCATCATGCATGAGTATTTTTAGTCTGTCAAGATCTATTGTACTTGTATGTACATTGCTTTGCTTGCTCGCCCCTTAATGTTTTACATTCATCTAGTTAAAACAAGCGTAACAGGGTAAAAAATATTCCTATAATTGATTTCACCACCTTGCAAGTACAACTTGGTCATTATTAAGACTTATAGAGGCTCTCTCTACCTTATAATGCTTTTAGAGAAGTCTTTAGACAGTATCTCTATGCTCTCTTGCTGTTAGAAAGCTCTTAACTTTGTCCCATGTGTAAGCCGCCATTTTGTTTGCCGTGGCCACACCCACTCACGTAAAGGAGCGTGGGCGGGTGGTTGCTAAGGCTTGTTATTTCTCCAATACAACGTGTATAGAAGAAATGTAAGTGTGGACATACAAATAAATAAATATATATATATATTATAGATAGCGCGACGGTGAATTCAATTATAGGAAATAGGGGTGATGTACAGACAGAGTTACATCATATCTATGGTTAGATCTACATCATAGATCTATAGCTAAAACACTAATTTATAACTTGTGTAGTCCTTCCATTATTTTCCACCATTACATACAAAGTCTGTCTGTGTGACATCATCAGTTTCCAATCCACGTTACACAGTTATAAAATCTATGGTTACGTACTCTTCTCGCCCCAATAACTGCAAACTAGTGTTTGGCAAGATGAGAATAAAAAACAAAAATAGACAAACAAGAAACAACTATACATGTACAACTGGCTAATGAATTGTCAGTGGCTACCTAAATTATCCTTCTAAATGATACTACTACACT
>NW_003546347.1:247014-252127 GCF_000090795.2 Amphimedon queenslandica | reverse complement strand
AGAGAGCATTTTTGTTATATTATATTGTCTTGAAACTTACTTCCCCACTTGAATTGTAACTAGGTTGATGCTTCACTTCTTCAACTGCATCAATCATTTCATCTTCAGCCATACCATTGACTACTTCAATAAACTCACACTTGTTTTATACTATGAACAATTAGGACAGTGACTGCTAAATATTTATCCGCCATACCTTTCCAGATATATCGGTGTCTAACGTTACCAATACATGCAAATAGGCAAAAATTGATGTATTGGGTCGGTAACATGCCAGCACATGTTAAACTGTGAATTCTCCTGAAATGACAATAATTAGGAGAATGTATATAGACTGCTGACTTCTGTTTTAACAAATAATGTCTGCCAAAGACACAAAAACGAGACCGTGTTCTTTTCTGTTGTTGACAACACCGACAAACAAAAAGTACCCTAACTATGTGACCACTCCATATAAATATTAATTAATACTGTATCAATATGTATATGTAGATACACAGTACAAACCTTGACAATCGACTGAAACATCTCTTGATTAGAAGGTTTGCTACAGGCACGAGGTGTAACTAAACTTTTTACCAAGTGATTGAGGCAGTAGTTGTCCACAAGAAAGGCATCTTCATCATCTCCTTATCTTTACCAGTGAAAACACCGTAGTAATAAAATTAATAATAAAATAGTTATAGTCATTAGCAGTTATTAATTTTATTCCCCAACTTACCCTATTTCGATTATAAGACAGTATTTCACTACTACCTTCATGTTCCTCACTTCTCCTTCTCCCAATACCAGCAGGAGACTGAGCGGAGCCATGCATCAAGCTGTCTTCAACTACAACAAACATGGCTGTCATCAGACCAAAGTTGTCTAGCTTATTTTTAGATAGCAAAGAACAAGGCACTAAAACTAATACTAGAACTAAAACTCAAAATTCCAATGGCACTAGAACTAATGCTAGAAATAAAATAAAAATTGTGATGGCACTAGAACTAATACTAGAACTAAAATTAAAATTTGTCATAGCACTAGAACTAGTACTAGAACTAAAATATTAAATTTACAGTACAATAACCAGAACTTGAACTAGAATGATTTTTAAAAGTGTACTGAAACAACACTAGTTGCCTCGCCCTAAGTGTTTGGGAGGTGTTACGCTTAGCTAGCGAAGCCATTACAGTTAGAGTATTTATACTTAATGCACTTTCATTTTAATAAATGACATCACTCATGGAGAACTACAGCTTTAAATGTGTCTATAATTGTCCATAACAAATAGAAACAAAAAATTGAGGTTGAGGAATTATCGTAACAGCTACCTTCCTAGCAGCAATTACACATACTGTCGCATGCTTGGAGCTCCAGGCTCTAGCAACTTCAAGCTTGGAGGCGTGGCATTAATTACGATTAATGCGCCAAGTCAATGTGAGAAGCAAGCTTAAAAGATTTTCTCTTCTTCTAAGCACAGTTGTAATGTAATAATGGCAAAAATATTTTTGCCTGGATAGATTGAGTGACATAAAAGAGTTTAGGGTCCTTAGACTAGAGAACTACTGCTCAGCACTTCACTGGGAATTAATTGTTGAGTAGCCATAACTCACCAACAAGCAAGATGTAAAGAGTCTCACATATATTAAATTAATATCTAGTTTTGATCTACTGGGAAAGTCTCATTTGCTTTCATGGTACTATTTTTTTTTAGTGTGGGTTAAAAAGCTTGTACTACCTAGAGCTGCTCTCTAAACATCTCAAGGCAGCAAAACAAGGTTTAATTTAACAGAAAAAAAATTCTCACAGATTTAGAGCATGCACGATTGTGAAGATATAAATTCTCTAACACAAATGATAGCTCACCAACAAAATTAAAGACAGACAGCCAAAGTACCAAGTCCTCGCCAACGCAAAGCTAGGTGAGGCCAATAAACTCGAGACAGACGTGTAACCCACATCTCCTTTATTTGCTTAATTGCCTGTTTGTTTTTGAGGCCTGGTTGCAGCTGTGAGTCAAAGTAGCGTACAATGCATGATGTGACAATAAAGTAGCTCATGACCCGACTTAGTACAAACTCCGGGAATATGGTATCTCCATTGCACTTATTTTGTCAAAACTGGTGCCCTTGACTGGCATGTGAGAGCTTGATGAGACACTTCATCAGTATTATGCCCTAGGCATTGCTGCATTAGCAAGAAAGACACATCACTCAGTTCTTTGTCAGTTCCAATCGTTCTATGCTCTGTATCATATTTATTAATTTTTTTCCTGTCTCAATGTTATTTAATGTGTTACCTTGCATTACGGGGCCTGGTGCCACCTTTAACGATGCCTTATTTAGCTGCAATTTGTCATGTTCTAGTCTTAGAGGGTTCCCAGAGCTACGTAAGTCTTTCACTCTTCCATGCCTCATAAATGGGGTGGCAAGGAGCAGGGTATTTCAGGAACAACCAGTGTCTAGGCATTGGTTACCCATAACAGGAAGTGTCCTTGCTGAAGTTTACTGAGTTTTGTCTTACCGCCCATGTCATTTGAGAGGACCCTTCTCTGGGCAGGATGTAGCATGACCTTTCTTAGATATTTTATGCCTTGGAGAAAAATAACTGCCCCACCCTCAAGCAGACAAGACACTTGTCGTTGCACTCGATGACCATCATTGTTGCAGGTCCAGCTAGCGGTGTGGAAGTGTGACCAGACTGAACAACAGATAGATGTGTCTCTCGGTCGGGAGGACTCATCTCTTTATCTAGTAACCGTTGTCCAGCAGACATAGCCATTTAAGTTGCTCGTTCTGGCCCATTTTTCATGTCTAGTGATGGCATCACATATACTAAAACATCTCTGGTGTTGGCTGTCTGTTGACTGTTATCTAGCTGTAGCCTAGATGCCACTTGTTATACAGGCCAAAGCTTTATAATTGGCATGGCCACTACTGCTGCCATGGCGAAGATCCAAGACTTAAATATTAAGTTGATGGTGCCTATGAAGTCATTATGCAAACACCCAGGAGAAACAAGACTGCTTTCTAGTGGATACCTGTACTTGATGACCACGATGCAAGCTCCTAAGCTCCTTATCCATCTTACCTTCTGATTCTTAAGACTCACCTGACCGACCTTCCAATTCTGAAGGGCAATCATTGACAGAAGCTGATATTGATGACTGGCTTGAGCTACTGATTAAGGTTATTAACATTTAGAAGATGCTGGTAATCCAGGGTATGTGTTCAGGAAAGCATGCAGTCAAGCAGATGATAGCACTGAATTTGAAAATGTTAAGCGAAAGGAGGTCATAGAGTGTATTAGTCATAGTACCGCACATAATACATTTGATAAATGCTTAGCTTGGGTATCTATTCAACAGAAAACAACATCCTTTCACACCACCACTCTGTCATTGAAGGAACTAGCAGCTAAGACATGGTTATTCTAATTAAACACATAAGTCTGACTTAATTATGGGATACTAAATAAATACTAATAGTGATTATTAATAATGATTAATGTTTAATAGCATTTATCAATATTTTTTACTTAGAATATTTCAGCAATCTGAACACCTCTCCCAATAGAGGTGGATAGCGGTGCTCGGAAAATCAAGTATGTACAGTACAGATATTGGGTATAAATATGACAATCAGCGACATTGAGGCAGCAGAATTGTGGTGGCACAGTGGGAAATGTGCTGGGATAAAACTGGATGCAGGTTGTTTGTTCCAAATCAGGTGAAATTGCTATTCTTTCTGATAGAAATTTTCATAATTCAGTTTCTCATAAAGTACCTTGTAGTTTATGTCTGCTTGTTATGTTAAATGTGCCCAGTTAGCTATTCTTTCTAGGGTTTAGATATCACGTTCGCAGTTTTTTTAACATCCCTGTGACCATGTCATATCGGGAGTTGCCATAGTTATGTCGAAAATGCTGAAAGTTGGTTTCAGGTTTAGTTTTTTTATCCCGTCAATCTGAAAAATTTTAGTGTGATTTTAATTTTAGTAGATTTGAATTTCGCAAAAGTTAAATGACCAATAAAATTACATGTTACGTTCAATAATATTATTCATCACAGTCTTATTTAGGAAAAATTAATTCACCTCAAAAAAAGCAGGAGAAAGCAAAACAAGTTTACCATAAGTTTCATAAATGGTTATTTAAACCTTGAACAATTCAAAAATCAATTTTATTATTACAAATATGCATTGCAAGGTTATGACCACAATTAATGCCGTTCTATCGTTTTCAATTGCTGTATTGTTCACTGAAGTATCTGAAGCAACCAATAGAAGATAAATGTATATTTGTATGAGTGAGGTTATGTCATCACACATGTCATAATGGACTTAAAATGAGATCATCCTTTTGTCACATTTGATTGTAGCAAATGTCCAACTTAACGTACAAGCATTGTTATAAAAATTAAGATTTTCTTACAGTTTACTGGAATCATGCACCAACATGAGACATATCAAGATAAAAGAGGAAAAAAGATAAAAAAGACAGCAGAGCAGTCATACAAAATAGAGAATGTCAAATAATGTACAAGTATAGTATATTAATATTATTATATAGGCGGTAGCCTATATGTAGGATTGAGGTTGATTTTTCAAGATGGCGGTCATTTTTATGATTTTCAAACACTCATAACTCTTTTATCTTACGTTGTACAGCCTTATAAATGGCTTAGATGAGCTCTTCTTCTCTGAGCGATTCCCCTGGTACCTTTAAAGTGAACTGTAATGTAGCGGGAGCATTTCTGGAGAATAGGCCCAAATTCAAATTTCTGGCAAAATTCTTCAGACTTTTTCTTCTTCTTTCATCTTCTTCTATCAACACGGAAATCTTTTAAACCAGGGAACCGCTCGAGTTGGCTTTTACATCATTCCTTTGAGCTTGAGTCAAGGACTGGACATGTGGCTTCAAAAAGAAGCAAGGACAGAGAACAATGGAAGACAAATTCCAGCTGTAGCACCGCGTGGGTTTGTGGTTTGACGCCATTTTAATTTGTGCGCACGTGATCAGCATGAATATGATTAACCTAACCACATAATCATAACAGAAAGTAATTTATAAATTTAAGAAAAAAGAATGGAAACAAGTAAATAAAAAACATTAAAAAATGGAAAAAGTA
>NW_003546347.1:242782-246700 GCF_000090795.2 Amphimedon queenslandica | reverse complement strand
ACTACTTTTCCATTTTTTAATGTTTTTTATTTACTTGTAATTATTTAACTCCATGCAACTATTTACCTTTGTAAGCAAAATTCTAGATATGGAGCAACTAAAAAAAAACAGAAAAAGTAGTACATTATTTTCTCTGACTATCATTTATCCTAACATTAAAGACAAAAACTGTGACCACATCTGACGAAAGGTACCGTATGGTGGATAGGAAAATTGGTCTTTGAAGGCTAAAAAATCCAGCTTCCTGACCTCTATTAACTACAAAAATACTCCAGAGGATGAAAAAAGTTACTGTGTAACTTTTAGATACAATAGTTGTCTATCAGAGCACTCACAGGTTAATATTTTTCATCATAATGATGATTTTAAAAATCTGCCATAAGGTACCTTTTGTCTATTATGGTCACAATTATTATAGATATGTGTGTGCAAAAATATTTTTACAAGACAAGTACTTTACAAGCTTGGCATAATAGGAAGCATACATGTATCTAATAAGTGGCTATAACTTAAACTTAAAAAGTGAGTTGAAAGAATCAAAACTATACAACATGCAACACAATAAACAATTACATGGTGTCATGCATGACTCACCAAATTTGTATATCTTGAGAGGTATTCTTCTGCCTACAATTAGAATTACTTGTTTCACGTCTCATGGAATCAGTTTAGCTAACTGCATGAGCAAGGGACAAATACATTCAATGAGAGGTACATGTACTGGAATTCATTACATAATTGATTATGCAATGTAATTTTCCTGTCATAATTGAAAAAAATTCATCCAAAAAGTTTGAAATATTGTATTATACATGCCTTTCTTATGTTTGTCACTTTTAATGTATAGGAAGATTGTACAAAGTCTAAATTATACAAATACTTCCAGTAATAGATTTTAATCATCTATCAACATCGAAGATAATTTTGCACGTGTAAATATATAACAGAAAATTATCCATGTGTGCATTGCTTACTTCCTTACTTTGTCCAGGTTGAGTATGTTCAGTAAAGGTCTTGAGTTACAGAACATAAAGGATACAAAAGCCTCAAATCTAGTTGATACGGTGTGTGCAATGTGCACCACAGGAGTACTCTGCCGTGGAATTTGTTGTAGAACAGGAGTATTGGATGGCGAACAGCATTTTGATACAGATATCTCCAACTTTGCACCAAGAATAAAGGATGATGTGGATACAGTAGGAGAGCCTACTTGTTCAGCAGTTGATGCATTGCATGGCACAGTGACACTTCCAAGAGCAGGGATACTTTGGTCTTTAACTTTTGATAGAACTAATGGAGATGAGATTTTCGGTGAATACATACCCATTTGAAGTGGTGGTGTCCACAAGGCACCAGCAGGAGTAAGTGAGCTATCCATAGCCCTTTCCCTATTTCTTACATTATCAGGGTAATCCCATTTGTGACATGAAACATTTGGCCATGCACACAATTGAACAACCATTTCCTCACGTAGAAAACTTTCGTCATAATAATCATCATATCAGTCAGATACATTGTCATCACATTTGGATGCATTGATGTCACTGGAGGTATAAATTCAAGTAGCAGTATCACAGGTTCTCCTCAGTGGACAACTCTTGTGGGATGTCCTTCTGTGGTCTGTTGAGCCACATTTGCATTTGTCACTTGAGGCATCTGCAATTTTTCAGTAGATGCATCCCTTCCGTAATCATGATTTATTGCACTCTCTTTTACAAACAATTGTGTGCATTGATTCTCAAAGCCTTTACGCTTTCTTTTATAAAGCTTCCTTCTTGCTTTGGCAACGTTGGTCTTCTTGCTTTGTATATCAAAAAGTTTACCTGCATTCTGCAAGGTTCCAATTTCTGGACCAATACCTAACAAGCATATTGTGTGAAGCTGTAATAGGGTTTGTTGTGACTAGGACATATCAATACATTGGCCAGACCAGCCGTAACTTGACACTAACTTGGAAGCTAGTGTATCAAAAGGATACTTCAAAACATGGTTAGTTTGTAAGGTTTTCCATGGCATTTTAAATTGTATTTATCTGTACAAGAACCACAGCTATGCACTACAAATAGGTGAAAGTCACACTGGCCACCATCCCATTGGTGTTCATCCTGAATGTGGTGCAATGCCAAGTTCATTAATTTCCCTGAGAAAGCACTGGGGTCTATGCCGGCATTCATAAGACACTACTTAACTGAGGGTTTGGCTTTTCTAATGAACTTCTCAGGAGGCAACCACAATGCTTGGCATGCTTTTACCCCTTGCAGAAGCATTCTACTTTGACACCATCATCAGTTGTCACTTGTTTTAATTCACACAATTTGTCTAACTTCATAGCATGATTCTTGGCAACAGGATTGCCACACCACAATACCCAACAAAGTGGGAAATGTTTCAAAACAACATGCTCAGATGTGCTATCTCCGTCTTGAATGTCGCATTTCACATTTTTTTGATCCTTGACCATGAGCTTGATTACCTCATTCAGACCAAAACCTTCTGCTGCTTTTGCAGTACCTTCCTATACTTTATTTAGATGTGAATCATCACTTCCCTTTTGACAGATGTGATAATAGTACAAAAGAGCACCAGTCAAGCAATTTCTGACAGTGTATGTGCAGTTTTGGCTGAAACTGCCTCTTGTCAGCAAAACCGCATCCCTACAGGCAACAGCCATCTTCCAGCTCCCTAATTTCTTCTCATCCTTTCTGGCTTCCCAGCAAATGCCATCTAACTTGTCCTACACATGTTCATACATCTGTCACTTTCTCAAACAAGCATATCAGTGTAAAAGATTTTCTAGGATTGTTTTCACCACCGTATGTTTATCGCTCACATGTATTAATCCTCACTTGTATTATTCCTAGCATCATAAATATTTACTATTATTATTTATGATGATTTTAAGCATGCACGGTTAGACCTACATAGGTACTAAGACAAAACAAATATACATAAACAAACAATTATTATACATAATTATTAATTTTATCATTTCTCGAAAGAGTGAGACTATTATTGATCTTGTCATCACTCTGAAGAACGTGAGTGTATTGATCTTATCATCACTTTGTATACTGATTTTCTCATCACTCCCAAAGATTGTGATCATTATTGATCTTATCATCACTCCGAAGAGAGTGATTATATTGATCTTATCATCACTCCGAAGAGCGAGATTTTTTTGATAGAGAGAGGACATGTACATGCATTGTACAAAGACACATATACATACATGACTATGTATACATTAAACATTATACAAAGGAACACTAATGTACATACATACAAAGCTAAGCACATTCATATTCTTAACATTTATAAAACATCCAATGCATAATACATGTACAGTACATACATATATACAATGCAAATACAATCATAATACATCTGTAGTAACTATAAGCTCAAATCATGAATATTATTTAAATTATTCAAATATCTTATCCACTCTAAAGAGCTGGATTTTATTAATGGTATCTTCACTCAATACTTGAAGCAAGAGTCAGATTTTACTTCTGGGCCCACCATTCATCCCCAATCTCCATTCCAATATCATAAATAGAGTCAAGAGTTCCATATTATACTATAATATGGATCACAACACTTTTGTGGTTTTAATTTGTACTAGTATATTTTCTCTTGACAATCCCAGAAGACACATCATCATATATAAACCATAGTTCCTTAGTCTATCCATTTCATCATTTGTACAGTTGATGATATGATTTTCTTTCAACTAGCACTAGTAGAGCAACTCCTTGGAGTGTTCTTACTCTACTTAAGGCAACATTTGCCATTCAATCTTCAAACATTTTAGGACCTAAATCAATTACAACAGCATCAAGAGATAGACCCTAGTGTTCTTACTCTACTTAAGGCAACATTTGCCATTCAATCTTCAAACATTTTAGGACCTAAATC
>NW_003546347.1:219904-242345 GCF_000090795.2 Amphimedon queenslandica | reverse complement strand
AAGGAAAGACGTAAAGTTAAAAATTATTGAGGAGGATATCATTGTCCATTGCAAAATCTGCACAACCTCTGTGGTCAAGGTAAGCTTGTACATCCTGTAAGGACTTGATCACTTCTCCAAATCACTTCAACATGGGACTAATGGCTGTTGTTCCTCACCTACCTCTTCATCTCTGGCATCAGCATCATGTGATTCATTGAGTATTAGAATTATATTAATATGTAATTTTTTTTAAATAATAATAATTATCTAGTCTAATGCATAATAATTGCCATTATAACAAAGATTAGATCTAAATCAATTATTATTTTAACCCATTGATCATCAGGACCACACCCACTGTCTGTTCAAGAGGGGTTAATTTAATACAGCAAGATCATTCCGTTTTTCTAAAAGTGTCCTTATTCCGTATTTTGGGGGTCCGTTTTTCAGGGGGACTTTTGCACAGCAACAGTAGGAAGGGCATTTCGTTGTACATCTGCTGTCCATTAGTCAAAGGTGTCCATAATTCAGGAGTGTCCGTAGGGAGGGGTTCCACTGTATCTGAATATTGTGTCTCCTTTTTTTCTCGTATTTTCAGTTACTTCTACTAGTTTGAATTCATCTCTCCACAAGTGTGTTGAGCCTGGATTATAGCCTCTGCCATCTTGAAATACAACTATATCCCTCACTGGTGGCAACTGAAAGAAGTCACCTACTGCAATCACTTTCAGTCCTCCAATAAGAACCTTAGTGTCATTGGTTCCTTTAATTTCAGTTAGCTTCTTGTGAATGAAGGACATTGTTAAGTATGAGACCATACTTTTTTCATATGGTGTTGACATATTTCCAGGATTGTCTTAGTTCCTTTTGTCTCTCAGCTCCAAGCTTTCTATAGGTAGTGGAGTTTCCAAGCTCTACAGGAAGATTGAGAGCCTGGTATATAGTTAATCCACCATTATTAAAGGCTGCAACACCAGTTGTTACCATTAAAACGCAAGCATTTTCAGCACCAATATGACCTCTTTCTAAATGCTCTTTGATCACACTTATTACATGGCTTTTAGCAGTTCCAGCACCACCTGTTATAAACATACGAAAAGGGCTGGGCATTTACACTCTGGTCCTGATTTGACAATCATGTACTGCTCTTACATACTCCAGGAACTTCTCATAATGGACTTTCTGGGAATCGTTAAGACTCACTATCCTTGCTTTAAAATCTGAGTCGGAAAAACGACGCCTTGAGATTGAATCTAGAGTCAATGCATCTTCTATGTCACCAATATTTTGCTCTATATTTTGACTGCATAAATTTTGATGATCATTGTTATCATCAGCTAGTAATGCGGCTACATTATCAAGATATAACTCATGGTCATATATTGGATCATGACCATCACCTTCATTATTATTTTCTAAATTTACGTATGAAGTACAAGGAGCAATAGGAGCATACATAGAATCGCCACAGTGATTTAGTACACATAATTGCTCCATTGCTCTTTGTACTTCATCAGCAAAAGAGGAGTCTTGTTCTGTACTTTATACTTGTAACTTATTTTGATTTGCTACAAATGATGCTTGAGCAGAGCCATGATTTCCAATTAAATCAAGAGTCTCATTTCTTCATGGGAGATAAAGAAAGATTAGCTGATAATAGTGACTATCACCATGAGACTCTTGTGTTGTTGTAGGTTGTCTCAAGCGTGCTTGCTTTCTTCATAGATATATCTTTCCTAAACCATTCTTTAGTTGATATCTAGGTTGGGCATGGGAAGTTGTTGGCTCATAATTTTTATCAGCAACGTTTTACCTTGTAGAAAAGTGTGCTAGACTCATACTGTCAAATGGTTCTCCATCAGGACAAGATTGATATCTCTCTAATGGACCACAATTGAAGACATGATCTCTAGTACTCATAACTCTCCATTTGTGTTAAATAGTCTTCCTCTTTTCTCTGGTCTATTTGATTAATATACGATCGACTAGAGCCTTAAATGTAAGCCAGTAGTACAAAATATTGCCTCTTGAGCACGGAGGATCCTGTGACTTATTAAAGTGTTTCCAATTTTTAATAGTTTTTGTCTCTGGCTAAAATTTACTGGCAATTCGTCTAGCTTTCTTCCTATCTGTTTATTCTGTTCTGGCTCGTCTTTACACATATAATGGCATACATACTTTGCTGCTCCGTAGACATGTCCTACTACTTGAATATCCATGTTAGCTTCAATACTTTGAGTAGGTCAGGATTGTATGGATTTATCATCTCAGCACGTACTTCACGTTTCAGTATGTCACAAGCTTTGTTTCAAACGTCAGCATTTTTTTTGAGACGAGTTGTGTCGCTTGGCCTTTTTGTGTAATCAAAGCGGAAAGGATTACGTCCTTTTTCTACCTCTTTGTGTATGATTATGCTTTTGGAATTGCAATACTAAATCTTTTAAATCATTATTTTCACCATCATTTGGTACGTGACAACTAACATATTTATCAATGAAACCCGGAGCTTTCCATTTACCTTCGCTGTCTTAATATCTGATGCATCTTCTACCCACCATAGACTATGTATATGAGGTAAGCCTCTTTGTTCAAACTCAACTCTCCAAGAGTAGTCTTTTATTTCACCTATAGGCTTACTACAACCATTTAATATATGATTCTTAAAAGTTTGAAAGCGATGAGAGAAATGATGTGCTACTGTCACTGTGTAGCTACTTAGCAGCATTCTACATTCTGAAGTAGACAGCTCTTTTACTTCATCATTACTTAGATTCTTTCCATCACATTTTTGCAAGTACACACATTAAATTAATCAAATTCATATCATCTACACTTAATGTGATGAAGAAAGTAGGTGGGCCTAGCATTCTAAACATGGAAAACAAATCTAGCTTTGCTTTATTCCAGTAAGCTGAGGAACCACATATATTTCGCATAAATGCATATAAATTTTGTGAAAGCTCTGGGTTTTCAGTTAAATCTCAATTGAATAATTCACCAACAGTGATATGTCCTGTGCTACCTAATGATGATGATCTAATTCGCATTGCAATTGATACACAATCACTTAATCTCATCTTT
The DNA here is from genome assembly GCF_000090795.2 of Amphimedon queenslandica. NCBI lineage: Eukaryota > Metazoa > Porifera > Demospongiae > Haplosclerida > Niphatidae > Amphimedon > Amphimedon queenslandica. Next base: position 239,282 of record NW_003546347.1, on the reverse strand, counting down.
TCAAGTAAATTTGCTGACCATTGTAATTATGGAATATTACTAGACCAGCAATTATCAGCATAAAGTAAATGTGATTGATTATAATCAGTAAATGTTATTGGTGGGTCTCTTGCTGTATGAAGACAATTGACTCCATGTGGAATAGACATGGAAATGCCATTTCTTCTGCACTATTATCTTCATATAAATTAATTGGCTGGCCACTTACTCAAGGAAGCTGATGCACATGATTATTATATGATCCATTTCTAATAAAGTCAATGGCTTCTAAATTTGGTAGTATATAATCTGTTCTGACTACCAAACATTCAAATTGGGAGGCTCAATGCTAGTACTTTGCTCAGGTTCATTATTGCTGTGAGAACAGTCATAACAGATTCATAAATATTCACATCGCTATATAAAGTATTATCTTTTAGCCACCTGAGTGCATCAACAACCAATGGCTTCCTCTAGTACTATTAGATGTGCTTGAGTGTACCGTGTTAGCACAAGCACTGTTTGTACTGGTACTAGCTCTAGCACTGTCCGGCCCACTACTAGTACTGGCTGTTTGATCACCAGATTGAACAGAGACTGTAGCGCTTGTGCTCTCTTGTGGCTTAACTAATACTATGTTTACACCGGTTGCAGCTTTGCCTACTTGCCCTTGAAATCCGGAAGCAGGTCATAGCTCTTGTTTACACTACTCCTGACTTTGTGGGACTGTGGGTGGAGTAAGACAGCCTAGACAGGTGGAGCTATTTTAAAATGGCAGCAGATGGTATTCTCTTCTTCTGCCCTACTTTATCACTACTAGATCAACTCCGACTATTCTAATAGTGCAAGATAGCAAGGAAAAGAAGAAAAAGATACTGGCAATGAGAATGCACCATGTTTTAAAGAGGCACTGTCTCTCTAGGAAGAACCTTATTGTATTGTTTTCTCTCTGGTGTAGCATTTCGTCTACTGTGCCACATCCCAGTAGTATATCGTGTGTTGAAAGGTATAATGCAATATTATATAATTTTGTGAATTTAAATTTTTCTAGATCACAACATTGGTGGGATTATATTATAATGTCTACCTTCAAAAACAAGGATTGGTTGGAGAACTTTCGGCTATCCAAATTAACTTCAAAGCACTGGTGTGATCAATTACGTCCCTACATTCAGCACCAAGATACTCAATAAGGAAATGCATATTTGTAGAAAGACGTTTCGGTAGAACTCTTTAGTGTCTAGCAACATGTGGGGAGTATAGAAGTATTGGACTCTTTTTTTGGTGTGGCAAGAGGTACAGTGTGTAAAATAGTTAATGAGACTTGTAGGGCAATTGTTGATACACACAACATTCATTTTCCTCAATCTGTAGATGAAGTAAAAGCAGTTGTAAATGAATTCAACATAAAGTTTGCAATGATTCAATGTCTTGGCTCCATTGATGGCTTTCATATCCCTGTCATGCCTCCTACTATCAATCACACTCATAATTACAACAGAAAGGAATAATACTCCATGATATTACAAGCAGTTGTTGATCACAACTATGTATTTTGGGACATTAACATTGGATGGCCTGGGAGTGTGCATGATGCACATGTGTTTGTCAGTTTATCGCTCTACCACAAAGCTATTAATAGAGAGATACATACTGGTAATGAGCTCAAGATTGACGATAAAGTTGTTCCACCGTTCTTGACAGAGGATTCTGCATATATTAAGTTCATGGCTAATGAAGCCATTTGCTTACAATACAGAATTGAATGATAGTGAATGAAAGTACAATTACTATCTATCAAAGTCTAGAATTGTAGTAGAAAATGATTAAAGGCACAATGGAGGAGATTGCATAAGTGTAATGATATGATGATTGACGATGTTCCGTATGTAGTAACTGCATGTTGTATTTTACACAATGTTTGTGAGGTTCATGGTGAAAACTTTATTGAATCATGGATGCAAAGTGTGGATACTTCTAATCAACCAACAACCTCCCAATCACGTACTGTACTCAATGATAATGCAAAAGAAATCAGAAACACACTAGTAGATTATTTTTTAAATATGCCATAACAAACTATGTTTGATGCATTATTGTTCATTATTAATGTATGATTATTATACATGTATGTACAATATTGTTAAATCAGTAATGCATGATTAATAATAATAATAATTGACAAACTTAGTTCAATTGTTGTCATTGAATGGTGCATTGAAGTGATTATAGAGAGGCATATGACGACTACACAAAGCAAATAAATTCTGATGAACTCTCTTTCCTTTCTTCTCCTTTGAGCCTCTCTTTCTTGTTCCTTTTAGACAACGATCTCCAATTTCCAATCGGCACTCCTCCAATTTTAGTCTCTTTTCCTCAAGTTCAAAGAAGCATCCATCAGCATCTTTGCTTTAAGCTAGTAGTACCTTTTCAAAAACAGAGATAGCTCTTTCATATTTGTCTTCCTTTCCGCACTTCCTTTTTGGCTTCATTTCCACTTTCCCTTCATTTATTTTCCCCTCAGTTCAATAGTCGTTCCGAATTCTGCTTCAACAAAAGACGAGTCATCTCCATCATATTCCATTTCCAAAACTCCAGAGCTAGATGAATTATCGAAGTCCTCACTTCTGTTCATTATGTGTGTTACTTGACTTTGAACAGATTCCACTGACGTATCAATCACTACAGGTGGGTGTGTCGCTGGTTTGTTCCCTAGTATGTCATTGACAGCATCATAAAATTTCTAAACAGTTGTACCAGTACCCGTTAGTGTGTTTTTGTCTTTAACTTTCTTGTAATCTTTTTTTAATTTTTTTATCTTCTCCCTTCATTGTATAGCTGTTGTACTACAGCCAGATTATTCCATAAACTTTGATATTTTCTCATAGGTGTGCTTATTCCTGGTACATCCTTCCAGTTGTGCTTGAATGCCTTCCTCAACCCACAGTTCCAGTAACTTATCACACTCCTCATCACACCATATCATCGCCACCTTAAGCATGTGCTTATGCTCCTCCTTTCCCCACCACATCATCTTTTGCCCCACCTATATTCTAGTCCACCTTGCCTGCTATCGTTTACACTGCAATGAAAGTCCATGGCCAGCCGTGTCAGCTCACATACTGATTGAGGGCTATTCTAGCTCGGATCAGCACACTTTCGTTTCTGTTTACATTGGTTTTACAAGTGGGGCTGACCTGGTCTAGCCAGCATCAAAGGTAACCTATCACATCACTATTTAGTGGCCTAGGCATAAATTAAGTACTTCAGACACATTTGTTGGAAAATTAATGGTCTGGCCAGCCAATGCTCTTTGACCCAAGGGCAACACTATTAGCTTCTTAAAGGCTTGTACTCTTGAAATTAGTCTTTGTTCCATATTGTTCAAACCGGATAATTCAGGTGGTATTTTATCTACATGCATATTATTTATTGTTGTAAATGGAGGGATTTTCCCTTTTTTGATAAAAGCCATACATCTAGTACAAACATAAACACTATCATCGACATCTTTAAAAGGTAATAAGGCTAATAATTGTGTATCATTAATACACGCATGATAATGCTGTTGTAATACAGCATGCACTTTACTCACATCAACCATTGATACACCTTTTGGGTAACACAGACGTTGACAAGTACAGCATATGCTGGTCGGAAATAGTCTTATTTCTGTTTGAAATTTTTCAAGGTCCTTTCATAATAACTCTTGCTGACGTAAATATTCTGGTGAGGGAGCCGGAGTTGGCTGATTAGCCAACAATTCTCTACGATACTTCCACATTCTATGATTTCGCTGAGCTCTTTGTTCTTGAGATTTTGAGGCTCTTTCTTGAGCTGTTTTACGGATGGTCAAGAGACATGATTCCTTTTCCGAATCAAATTCATTGCACGTCGTTCTTGTGATCTTTCTCTTAGGTCAGTAAGACGTGCTACTCTTTGAGAATCAGATTCATTGAGACACTTTTGGTGAGATCTCTCACTTAGGTCAGTAAGACGTGCTTCTCCTTTCGAATCAAATTCATTGAGACTCCTTTGCTGAGATCTCTCTTAGTTCAGTAAGACGTGTTTCTCTTTGAGCCTCTGACTCATTAGCACATCTTTCCTGAGATCTTAGTCTTTCATCATTTAGGCAAGAGTCTCTTCTAGCTTTAGATTCATTCTCAATGGATCTTGCAGATTCCCTCATCTGTCTCATCCTTTTTACTTTTTCTACCAGACTTTTCCTACCAGAGACTCTTTTCATTTGTGTTGCCTTTTCTTTTACTTGGTACGCCATTTTTTTGCTGTTGGTAACATCTTGTTGTAGTAAATGCTGTTTAAGGCCCCAGAATGAGTCACTCCTCTTTTGCTTTTTGTATGGCGATGCTGTTGTAGTGCTTGTAGTGTGTGCATTTTGTTGGTTTGTAGACTCTAACATCCATTGGGGTATTATTCGCTTCTTAGGTACCCTTTGCTCAGAAGTTTCCATCTTCGAAAAGTATTGAAACTGCATGTTACAATTCTTGTAGCTTAGTTATAAAGATTTGCAATTATGGTGTGGCATGTTTTGATTTGTTAGATTTAATTATTATTAATTTACCATTAATTGATAGACACTTTCATTGTTATTGGCTGATTTTGCTCCTTATTTTTTAATTAATACAGCTGCATTGACTGATTTCAATAGTAGTAGTAGTACTAGACTAAAGTCATTTATGAAAGGAGTTGAAAATGAGGCCTACAATCTGGTTCTACTTGACAATAATGTTGACAATACAGATGTAATGAAATATGAATGATTCATAAAGTAATGAAGGTAAAGTTATATATAGAAATCTTTAATATGACAGGACGACATGACCTCTGAGCCTATATCTTCAAATGCAGTATATGTAAGACCACCACCTTCACACCGAGGAGGAAATGACCACCTCCCATACCACCACCAGTGCGTCATGAGCATCCTGATGGGGAGCGGAGGGGATTGGGAGCTGACCGTAGAGGTCGTGGTCGGGGTGCGGCAGGGAGAGGACGTGGAGGTAAGTGGGCCCAAGGAGGTGGTGGCAGAGCTGATGGCGCAGGCCCTGGTAGAGGTGGTGGGCATGGGTCTGACCATGACAGAGGTGGCTGTGGAGGGAGACCAGGGAGAGGAAGAGGCTGAGGAGGAGAAAGAAGCTAAGGATCAGGAGATAGTGGCAGGTCAGAAGGGGCTGTAAGAGAAAGGTGGCAAGGGTGGCAGCATTTTGGTGGCTTGTGGCAAAGAAGTGGAAGGGGAGGGAGAGGAAGGGGATGGTGGCAGGGACAGCAAAATGTAAATAGCCAAATAGAAAGGCTATTAGATATAATAGAACTTATTATTCTCAACAATAATAACCACTACACAAATAATATTATTAACAGCTATATACTGTATGTAACACCTATTTATTCATCAATTATATATCCGAGACTATATCTATGGTCTAGTCATGTTTGCCATTTAAGGCATGTGTGATGGATTGACTAGTGGATCATGTGGTCCCAACTATGAACTTCACTAGATTATAATTCCTTCAATATGTAATATATTCCTTAGCTTATATTCCAGTGTTCCTGCTATTATTATGCATGGTGACAAAGCATAATATTTAATTATAATTTTACCTCTTGCATTTCACAGCTACCATTAGTTGGTATTAGCTCCTTCTAGTGTGACTGTTGTCACCTCTAATTCGTTATTTTGCTGCTAGAAGTTGTCCTGATAAATTGTCCCAAATACAGTTCAGACTCGCCATTTTGTTTTTTTTTGACCACACTCACTTGACGTGTGTTCGTGGGCGGATTGTTGCTTAGGTTGTTATTTCTCCAATACAACGTGTATAGAAGAAATGTAAGTGTGCACATACAAATACAAACATCGCATTCGGGTGAAAATTATCTTAGAAATGACATGGGGGCGTAGCCCCCAGGTTGTTCAAAAACACTGTTGCTGACTGTATGCATTCCAAGAATGTGGTGAAACACTTTCTTATATATGGCATAAGATGCTCCAGAACAAATTGTAGAAACTTCTAAAATCTTAGAAACAGCAGCATCACCAATCTCTATCTCTGAGATGACGTTTAATATTTGACATTGCAGCTTCCACATTTAGTACCGGCAAAGCAGTGAATCAGATCCCCGCAGCCCAGCAAGTTTTATCAAGTTTACTTTCAAATTACCTTGACAATTGCTCTCCTGGCAAATTGAATATTGTTCCACAAATTTGACCAACTGTGTAGTCTCTGTGACAACAATGCAATTACAGGTAGCATCTACGTGCGAAGTACTCCTGCAAGGAGTATCCAGTCTAAATGTGCAATCAGGTTCACCTGGAGTGGGTTTTCATTTTCAGTGGCACTTATAACATTGTTATCTTCCGCAGTAGGTACTAATTCTTCAGAATTAATCTATAACGAAGAGAATGAATTGATGGAGGTATGACATTTGACATAAATTTTGTCACCATGAGTCATATGCAGTACAAGGCGAAAAAAAGCTAAGTTGCAGCTTTAAAGCTACTCTTTGTTTGCGGTGGGCGTACCCTCTGTGTTGCCTACGCACTATGTTGAATCTTTGCGCATGTGCAGAAAACTCCTCTACATTGCTACTAGTTTCTCCGCATAGGCATAGGCAGAGTCAGGCATATAGGGGCAATGCCCAACCTCACTCTGTGAGCTGACCTGTGAGCAATGGCAGAAGCATGGGCAAGGTGGTTGGGCAAGACTGAGTGTGTCACTGTGTGTAAGACTGTCAGACTATCGTTACCACAGGTGTAATTGGACACTGAAACTATACTGTCAGTCTGTGAGTCACTTAGCCTGAGGAGTGAGGAAGAAGCTGACAGAGCCACAGCTCTAGCAGCAGCCATTTTATTCAAGTTATGAATTATGATATCAAGTTAATTATTACTATACGCCTAAGTTAATTATTAAAATGGCAAGCAAACGTCAATCTTCCATGCTGTTTGCACCAATTTATTTACATAGAGAAAGAGATTAGTCTTCCAAGCTCTGGGACTGCTTAAACGAGGTAGTCATCCAGTTTGCTGTCTCTCACAAAAACTCCAGTGATCATCATAACCCTCATCCTCTGAGTCAAGTTTCCTCATTTTTTTGTTAACTGGCTTTTTCAAAGCCACCATAATTACGAAAAATTTCTTCTGCCTGATTACTATAAAACAATAATAATTGCATGCATGATGCCTGTTAGATAGTGCGAAATCTCAATAATGTGGGCGGCAAAAGGGGTGTGGCCAAAAATTTCGGCGTGCTTTACGCATCTACCATTTTCTCCTAGCCCGCCCTTCTTTCCTAGTCTGCCTACGCCCATGTTTCTCCACCTTGCTTCTCTACAGTCTCTCTGTTGCTTCGCTCTTGCCTTTTGGTGTATCTATTTAGATGAGTTTTATCTTATTAATTTTTATACTGACGAAACGGTATTGGTGGTGAACAAGAGGGCAATTTTAGAGCAAGAATGCTTAGAAGTTGGAGACTATTGTCAAGTGAAGGTAAAGAAGTAGTTCTTCACAGGCAGAGTAGTATCCTATGGTTAGTTTTGTGTACTGACTTATAACGTAATGCATGTTTAATTGGTGTAGCAGCATTTATTTTTTGTATGATAATAGCATGTAAAGATGATGTAGTTAGTTTAGAAGAGCAATTTCTCGCTGGAGTTTATACTCCTGACTTTCTATGTCCAGTATCATTTAATGAGGAAAGTGAAGACAGAGTGTTATTGACCAGAACTCCACAAATAGTCTAACTACATGTAATGATGGTGTTTTCTTGAGCAGCACTCCTGTTAATAAAGGTGAATCAAAATGGGGGTTGGTAAAACCAGACTCAGGCTCAGGAATTTGCAGGGTAAAACTGGGCTGACCCAAATTAGAGTTTAAGGTATATGGAGTAAGCTTTCCGTGCACAATTTTCAACACGTGTTTTCACAGTTATTAGGCCACGATGGAAGATGCTGCTGACAATCAGTGATATTTTACCTGCAAGAAGTGATGCTGCTTCGTCATTTGATTCTTTTGTTACTAGTGATAGATCCAAATCTGCTCTGATGATGTTTTTGATGTTCAACCTGCTCATTATGATCTTCCTGCTCTTAGTTATGCTGATGTGGTTGACTCTGATGGTGGTGATGAAAAAGACAATAATGGTGCCTATTTTAAAGGTAAGACTCGTAATTTAGCAACTTTTGAAGTATATGACATCTTTTTGAAAGCTCTGAATGATTGAAGAAAGCTAATTACTCTTCCACGTGTTAAGCCAGCTGGATGGAGCATGTTCGTTTATGATTTGGCATTAAATGAAACACTACATAATAGTAAGAGGAAACAATTAAGGTATAAATAAAAATACCATTATTTCTCAAGAATTTATCAATAATCCATGTACATGTACCTATTGATAGCACCCTGGGGAAGTGTGGGATGTAATGTGGATGACAAGCTGTTTGAGATAATAAATTATTGATAGTTACATGCATTAGTAAGTAGCTAGTAATTATTTTCATTTTCTTTTGTGACAGGTGTGATCAATATCACTTGTCCCATAAAGGTACCCATCCTTTAAAACATCAGAATGTAACGATTATGAAAAAGAGCGGTATGATTGATTTAATGGATGTTCTGAGAGGTGATGAAAGATTTCAAAGACTCAAATATTGGGGTGTTGATACTCTCTTTATCATACACTATGTTAGAGATTGCAGTATTGTTGAAGGGTTCGCACATCGTAACAGCAAGTACAAGAAGGGTCTATTTATTAAATCTGCCCCATGTTTGAAGGAAAAGGTATATGTCACAATGATGCAGTAGAACTATGTTTTGATCTTACAATTATTTATTATTGCTTATCATGTTTACTAGTGTTGTTGTAGTACTATAACTTTATTAGTAACGCATTAGCGTTACTAAGTAGGATTAACCCCTCAACAAAGTGGCTGCCACTACTTTTGCAGCCTTGCTTTACTGGGAAAACGAGCTCGTATGCTTACCAGACTTTAGACCTTATCTTGACCAGAGGACTCCATTGGTACCCATAGCATGGCTCTAGACCTTGTCTAAGAGAAAAGCCGAAATTCGGCAAACCTGCCGTTTTGTTCAGCTACCTTTTTTTCATCTTCATCATCATCAAGTCATAAGTCGTGTCAATCCAGTTGTTGGTGTGTATCTCAGTATCAGTTGGTGCTAAAAGGATAATTATTACACCAATCTACTCCAACAGTCTATGCGCAGGTCCATTTCCCATCAGATCATTCTTCAAGTAAAGAAAAAGTGATACTCTGACTGCTGGATAGAGCCATCTTAGCTGCATGCCGCCATTTTGTTAATTAAAGAATTATGTGCTCCAAAATTTGGGTGTGGTCACGCATGCTCAGATCTGCAGCTCTGAATAAAGCAATTAAATTTTTTAGCACGCTATGGTTGGAATCAACTACTGTAATACTTTAGTGGAGGTTTCCAGCTGAAAGAAGGTATTAATCTTACATGTCACTATTTTATCAAGTGTGTGATTTTATTTTATTAAAAAAACAATTAATTAATGTATGATATGCAATGATAATATGAATGACAACAGCCTGCAAGAACAGGAATAGCTGCATTCTGCTGCAACATTGCAGGGAAGATGGAAACTCTCAGCTCACAGCTTCTTGAACAAGAACTTGTGTCAAGACTAGTATCAATTTCACTTTATCAGGATAGTTGATATTCCTTCAGCATGTCTATTCAATGCTGTCTCTCATAAACGATGTGAAGTCATAACAATGATAATAATAATAATGAAGAAAATTATTGTTTGTGTAAAATCAACAAGCTTCACAATGGCAACTAAAGAAATATTATAAATATTATTAAAAAATTAACACAAACAAGAACATAAAAAATTTAAAAATCAAGATTAAGTAGGATTCCGAACGATCAATGAAATTATGAAATGAAAATCCTACTCGTGACGCAAATTCTACTCTACATTGCAAGTTGATCTGTGATTCTTACATCATATCATTGAAAGTACAATGTAGATTAGAATTTGCGTCACGAGTAGGATTTTCATTTTGTACTTTTGTTGGTCGTTCGGAATCCTACTTAATCTTGTTTTTATTAATTTTTATGTTCTTTATAGTTCTAGTACTACTTCTAAAACTAGACTTCAAAAGTTTAGTTCTAGTTCTAGAGCGAATTTGGAAATTGAGTTTCATCAGCTGAGTTACAATTTTACAACAAAATTAACAAAATAAAGTACTATCAACTAAACAGGATGTATTCATGTCTTGTGCATGCATGTTCTGACCAGTGCAATCAACTTCTTTTCAGGTAGATATTTAATGAAGAGCCATTTATGTCAACAAGAAAAGTTTACCAAAAGATAGTCAACAGAAGCACTGGTGGGCTTAGGCATTACATTCAAACTTCAAGGATCATACTCAAGTCAGAAATTTCAGAATGGAAGAGCAATGTATCTCACATGATGCATTATTACATTTTTAAATATACTATGCTTCCAACTGTCACATAAAAATAGGAAAGGAGATAAGGCAGATTTTATCAGCTACATTTCTTTTCATCAAACAATCTTGTTACATATGGTTGCATAATCGCTCCTGGAATCATTAGAGTTCCTGCTTTGTTTGTTAAATGACTTAGCTGAATTACATTACAACATTGTCGTTAAAATTGGAGATCTTCAGACATTTCATGTTTAAGAATGACCCACTTGTTCCTGTTGCTTTTCTCCAACACTCATGTCGTTTTGAGACAGATGTTTGGTTTTCAGAATCCATTTGACAGCTCGCCCCTCTCCTAGCTACTAAAGGCATTACAATTGATACAGACCAAGAGTTCAATTATTCAGATATATTTCCAAATGGTTGTCATGTTTTCTGTTTAAATTACCTAGAACAAAATCTCATTTACTACTTAAAAGAAAGCAAATTACAAGTCCAGTGACATTAGCTATTACCATGGTGGAACAAACAGAGCCAAGCTTCAAAAAAAACTTAGTCAAAGTGCAATAGAAGTAAATATTTCATTAAAACATGTAAGGCTGTTTCTTATTTAGAAAAAAACAATGATACCCATTTTTAAGGCACACTCATAAATTTGGGTCTTGGAAAGAGCTGGTATTGCCAATCCAACTAGAGGCATCACAAACAACCCTTCCGAATCTTTTAATTCTGCACTGTGTAGTCTAAAGCAATGAAAGCAAGTGCCCTTGGATGTAGTATGCGTTTCACTGTTTTATTTGACAACATACTATCAGCGTAAAATTGAGAGAGGTCTACATCACTGTGGATCAATGCGTCTAAAAGAATACATCTTTCATCAAAGAGAACCATCACTTCTGCTACCAGCTGTAGAGCCGAACAATATTGTGGGTAGAGCTAGAGGGGAAATGCTTCCTGTGGCATTTCAACATGAGAGAGAAGAGTGTAATAGTTTAACTGAGAAAACGTTATCTAAAGGGAGAGTCAGCTCGTTGAAAAACATAATGCTGTTGAGAAGAAGCAGGTGAGTGTAGCATATTGAGGTTACAGGGTAGTTAGAGGGACTGATAGAGTCACACCATTTACAGTTACTCTTCATCCAAAGCAAACAGCTCCTGCTCCCACAGTAACTGTTATCATATTGTGACTTGTAAAATAATGGTAGGTGAAGAGGTTGAAGGTACTACGAAAGCCAATGCAGCCTTATTACATCAAAGTAACAGGAGAAAGACCAAAAAGAAACCCTCAGGGCGCAAGCAACCAAGAATAAAGGATTTTGATAATGATACAACAAGGAAAGGTATATAGGTCAATTTTGCTGTCAAAATATTTTTCTACTCTAATACAGGATTGGTAAACTTCAAACAGAAAACTGTAACAAAGAGAGCATTAAGTATTGACAGTGATAGTGATGATGATGATTTTGTACATGAAATGCCAAAGCGAAAATGTCGGAGGAAAGGTATAACTTGCTCTTTAACATTATATTCATGATTATGAATATAGAGTTAAGTGGCATGTCCGATCAAAGTTCTGATGAGAATGACATAGCTATAGCTCTTTAATATTGTCCATATAGTTCATTGAATGCTTTTTCAGCTTCTCTAATGAGAGAAAAATCAAAATCATTAATCAAACTAGAATCACTGGGTATTATCAACAATATGTAACTCTTATAATACAGTCGTGTCATGTTGATTTAGGATGTTCTCATAAAAAGTTTCTTAATAATAAAGAAATGTCTCAGGAGCTTACAAAAGGTAGTATGCATTACTTATCACTTTGCATTTAGTGATTAATTTTTTTTCTCATGCTAGATCATTATCCATGTACGTCTTACGCTGCCAAAATTCTGCAAAAATGAGCATCAACCGTCTAGACAAACTGGGCATTTCATTATTCTGATACTATCGAAGTCTTATTAGTATGGAATGATTCCTTGGAACGTGTTGCAGGAACATATCCTGATCCTTTACTTTGCAATCATGTATGCAGAGCTAATGTTTATGAGGTACACATCATGACAATTTTGGTTCACACAAAGTTTCTTTGCATGTGATATATTGTATGGGAGATAAATGACTTGCTAGTTGAAAAAATGGTACTGTTTCAGACTGAATGTTCAAAACAGATAGCAATATTGAGATGCTTCAAAAACAGTGATAAAGATATTCCACAAATACAGGTATAAAAGTGGTGTTATGACATTATTGGTTACAATTCTGAAAGAGCCACCAGAAAGATCACAACATGGAATTAACAATCATATTGCACTTGATGATAATGGAAAAGAAGTAGAGAGGAATACTATGAGTGCAGAGGAAAACAAAAGGTAATTGAAGCACGTTTTACCAATGATAATGCCTGGATGATTGCCATATCAATTTTAAGTATGGATGCAGATGAAGTAATGGAAGTTTTAAAAGAGATTTCAGTTTATGGCAGGAAATATGTTTTAGGTGGCTGTAGTGTTTATTTTGGTAATCAGTTCAGTGTTGTTGTGTACTGGCATAATTAACCATACTATTATGATGGCTTACATGGTACTAAGCAACAGCGATGTTTAGCATTTGATACTAAATGGTGGTTTTCCATATTGCTTTCTTGTAAATTAATACAAGTTTTTCATTTTTTTAAATTTACAAAAATAATTATAATTTTCAGTATTCCTGACCCTTCAGAACTTTAGAAATTTTATAATGAGTTATGACAAATTGCGAAAAAAGAGTCAAGCAGGTTATATAGATGTTTGTAACATGGCACTCGATCAGCACTAGTGACAGCCTGGCCTTAGAAAGGAGCAGTAAGCATGTGAGTAGTCTGGTGAAGTGAGACCCTAGCAAAGCCATAAACCCAAGCCCAGTTTTACTCTGCCACTTCCCAAGCACGAGCCCAGTTTTACAAGCCCCCAACAAAAATTAAAATGATACTACTGTTTGACATTTTATTTTATTAGAAAAGTCAATGAAGAGGAAGATTGTGGAGAGTACTGTTACAATAAAGGGAAAGTAGTTGCAGCATCAAATAATATATCTTTTGAAAAAACAGATACAGTCCCCCCTGTCAAATAGCGGTTTATACTTCAGAGTCAGATATTTCCCCACAACAGTCACCTATTCCTGAATTACCAAAAAATAATGATATGCATGTACAGTACCCAAAATTTGGTCATGATGGTAAGTTATGAATAATACATTTGTTTTTCAAAATTAACAGATTTTAATGAAATTGTGGCTTCATTGAACACTCGTATAGACAAACTGGAAGCTGAAGTTATCACATTAACTAACAACAGATACTTTGTAAGTGAAATACTTGGCATTATTTTGATAATGTCACAATTCTTTTGCTTATCAACTTCAATTATCGCTATCTACATTTACACAGATGTTACCAATGCAACAGTAGGCTCTACTAGTACCACTACCAGCGTCACAAGCACCTGCTAATATCCCATTACTTGCTACTACACCATCAACAGATGTCTCTACATTACCTATACCAGTCTCTTCAGTATCTATACCAGTGTCTTCATCATTGAAGCAAGGAAGTGCATTTTCAGACAGTGCAGCAAGTAGCACCTCCAATATTAGAAGACAAGAAGTGAGCCTTGCAGTTGAGGCCTACTTTGGCAAGAAGCTTCTGAAGCAGTGTACATTATATGGCTTCAACAACAGAGCTGCTTTATCGAAACACCAAGTATTAGCATTGAAGACCAAGCTACTAAACATATTTCCACAGTACCTATCTTCACCAGTTGACATTGAGCCATTGTGGAACAAGTGTGTGGCAGCCATTGTGCAGCTGGATTTTGTGCCAAGAAGTTATTGAAATAGACTGCTGAATTATTGACTATATCATACATATTATAGGTACTGATTAATTTATTAATAAGAATCTGTATACTTGATTACTTGAAACATCAAAATAAATATAGGTATTGAAAATTGAATTTAAGTCACTGAATGAGTCAAAATCTATTATTAATTATTGTATTACATGTGCTGATGCACCCAATACATACAAGAAATAACGTCATAATAATATTGTAAGACCTATTGAAATATTCGTGAAATATGGTTGTACAACTGCTCGTGAGTGCCTCATGAGGTGCATGTAGCAAGTAGGCAAACTAGTATCCATAGCTACTGATATACCATCCACTAAAAATGGCTACCCGCAGGTGGAAAAGGATAAAAGCTTTAAGGACATTTATGAGAAGTAAAAGACAAAGTAACAGAATATGGTTGCTACATCAAAAGAATGATTCAATTCCTGCTGATGTAGAATTACCACAACATGAAGACAGGTTAGTGCGGGTTAGAGTTAGTGGAGGGGTATATATATAATGCATACCACTGAGTGACTCAACTTTTTAACGCAGAGAACTCTCAGATAATGAATCAGACATGGATCTATCTGATAATAATGATAATGATGACAAAACTTTGTCGGAGCTATGCTGATCGATCCACTCACCAACATGAACTATGGGAAGAAGCTATACCACATCTTGTGTCGATAACTATACTATAAATAACTGTATTAAGTCAGATGCGTCATGTACGGAATGTCATGGTAGGGCACACCTGCGCTGTTTGGAGTGTGGCATTGGTATTGACTACTGTGAGTCTTGTTGCAGAAGTGTTCACGCCTCTTCTATCATACTCCTAAATTTTGGACTGGTTATAGGTTTATCCCTGCACCGCTTCCTAACATTATCATTGGAAATGACCATACTTGTTTGACTAGCTATACTGAGCAAATAACAGTTATTTCATTAAATCATAAGCTTGCGTTACATAGTATTATATGTATGTTGCATCTTTCATGTAGAACGTCACTACATCACAAAATCATACTGTATTTATTGTACAAAAACGGAAAGATTAGTAGGGTTAAAGTTATGGCCAGCTACACCACATTCTCCAAAAATTGCTTTTTCATTTTATTTGATGGAACTTATGCATTCATTAATTTTGGAATGTTAGGTATCGTTACTGGATATTGCCAAAAAGGTAGATATGCTTTCCTCTGTTGAACGAAATGAGGTATATACACTAAATTAATTATTTAAAATTTGTAATTCAAATTTTTGGATAAGAAGTCTATATATCAGCTTTTAACGTCATCTTTTCCTTACTATAGGTAAGTATTAGATTTATATTATGTACTTCTATTTTATACGGAGCACATAAGCATAAAATTTCCCAAGAGATATTCATGGAAGACTTAAAGTGTCCACTTGCTCCTTTACGGTATGACTATGGATTCTGCAGTTTTAATTATTGTTTTTAGGATGGAGGTGGTCCTATTTTTATATCATTCAATGCAAATTTTCGACTATGTAGAAAAAAAGGCTGCTCAAACAATGAGGCAAAATACACCACTTTTCGAAGGTAGATTTTTAGATCAGAAGTCAGTCAATGAATATATCGAAAGTTTTTCTCCACCTGAAACAATGTAAATAATTTTATATGTGTATACATGTACATGTATAATTGTATATTACATAATGACTTAGGCTTCTTGTAATCAATTTCGAGCTGGTAATGCGTTGCGTTCAAGCAAAAGATGTGAAGCTTTGGAAGAAACAGGAGGTTTTGGAGCAATGTGTCGTCATGACTTACCAATCAAAATGCTTAACTTAAACAATGGAGAAAGGTGGGTCAATAATTATATTGCTATGATTAATATTTGTATAGACCAGGCTATGCTGATTTTATTTTAAAAGACTTTGAGCATATCAGTTCATCTCCTGTTAACTTGCTTTATGATGTTGGCTGTAAACTTGTGCTACACTGGAAAGTAACATATGATCATACATGTATGTATACATGTAAATCATGTTTAATTTAGGCAAATAACCATACTTCCTTACTTTCAAACTACAATGTCAGTGTATTTCATTCTTTTGCTCATATTGCATTGTGCCAAGCTAAGTATTCTCCTAGAAATAAAGAAGGATTTGGACTATGTGATGGAGAAAACCTTGAAAGATTATGGTCCTATTTAAGAAAGTTTTGTAAGATGACTAAAGAGATGAGCATAGCAAACAGGGTAGATGTATTAACCGATGCTTTCAATCACTACTTCAGACAAAAGATTACACGATTATGCGATTAAAAGTTATTCACCTCCTTTCTGTATTATGCATACATTTTAGGCATTTCTTTTGTTGAACGTATGGACAAAGCATCAAAAATATTAAAATCTGAAACTGATTTTTATTCTCTGTTGCGAAGTTATAACATCAATACTAACCCATGAGAGATAATCAAATGTTTAGTAGATAAGGAAAATAGGAGATTTTTGTATTAGGATGCTAATGATGGCAATTTAGGTATGAATTGAATTTGTTGTAAATAATAGATTATCTTCTTTTGTACAGCAGTCAATGATTACTGGAAACAATTATATTGAAGGTTAACTTTGTTGAAGTACATTTTAAAGTTATAGTAATGTTAAACTTGATGTTTGGTTTAGGCAGTGTTGGATAAATGCTATTTCTGGCCTACAAATAAGTCAAGAAACAATGCTACTCATGGCACACAACACTTAATAAGGTAATTTATGATGCTTGTGACATAAGTAAGTCACATCACTTACATACATATTTAGACTAGAATGTACCCTTTCTACCATTGAAGGAGAACATCAGATTGTTAGTAGATGGACACCAGATTGCCATGAGTATATGGAAGTTATTGCTGCCAAAAAGATAAGTGCTAGAGAAGTGGTGAAAGCAGAAATCAATAATGTAGTCAAAGGAAGGGCATTCTACTTAAACACTATAGCCCATTATGCAGGTACCGTGTATGTCTATAAACTTTATATGTATACAATAACTGTGTACTGTTAATGTATTATTGCTGTTGTCATTTAGGAGGCCAAAAACAAGCCAATAGAGTTATGAAACTGATATCAAAATGTAGTTCAAAAGTAAATAAGCTTTTTGATGAGTATCAATCACTACTGCCTAGCAATCATCATGAGACCACCTAATATTACTGATGTTTTTAACTTGCAATCACCTTTCTGGAATCAAGTTGATCATACAGACTACACTTGTCGCCAACCAAATGACATTCCCATAGAAACACAACGACAGTTAATTGAGAGTACAATTTGATTGCCCATGCTAAAAAAGAAATGCAATTCATTGTATGAGATGCTGCTAATTTTGTGTCAAACTTTGGAAAAGAAGCTAATTACAATCAACAACGATATTTCTACGATGCTATTGTTCGAAATTGATCTGCCTGCTTCTAACTACATACCTGAGAATGTTATACAGTATTCAGTGGTACATCATTACTATAACAAGTTAACTTCTTTTAAGAAAGGCAAACTTTCTGTCTTACTGTGTAAGTCAGAGAAAGTGTTTTATCAATTACAGCAAGCAACAGACATACTTAAAGAGCTGTGTTCAGCATATTTTGCTACAGGACTTGTTCATACTGAACATTTAAAAAATGCTACAAAGAATGCCAAAGCAGCTGTGTTATCATCTATGCACACTAGGAGTACACCTAGCTCAGCAGTTACTGTCCACCAGTATTATAATAATGACATTTTCTCAGCAATTTCAAGGCACATGATTACAGATACATCAAGTGACTCACTGTCTCTGATAACATGATTAATGTGTATGCATACACATTTATTTTATTTCCAAACCTAATAATGACATGTTGAACCTGAAACATACCGGAAATATTTTCATAATAGTATTGTAGAACATCATGGAAAAGTTTCTGAAATGTAGTTGTACAACCCTTCGTGACCACCTCATGAAGTAGCATAATACATTATGGTAGTATAGAGTACCCATAGCAACTAGTTTTGAGCAACACTGCCACACCTTGAAGTCAAGATACCACCTGGATCTCTACTCAACTACAGTAGCATCTACACAGCCACTATTGAGCTTACTGTTAAGTAAGTTGAGGCTTAAAATAGTTTTACTTTTGCAAAAATATTTTTGCATGCAGTTGCATGAACTTGAGTAGAACAGTACGTCAACACATTATTTACGTATACAGTAATCATAAGTGCTATTCTCATACAAACTCTTTACTGTCTTCATAGCTTTACTATTCTACATGTCTTTTTCTCTACATCTTCTTATCTTTGCTCTAGTATGACCCTATCCTACATTCCTTCCTTTCCGCCTTCCTTTCTACATTTACATGTGTAATATGTTTACATTTAGCAAAAATGTATGCCACACACATGCAGCCATACATGTGTCACTGATTCAATATAGCTTATGAAATAAAGTAGTTGTTGCCAATGCCCTTATACACACTGAATAGCATTAGAGCTATACTCTTGATTACAGTAATCATTGCTCTTTAATCTGATTTACCATTACACTTCACTGCTGTGCACTTCCCTCTCTTTGCCACTTCTCCTTCTCTACCTCTTTAGCTAGTGTCTCTGTCTCTCTTAAGCTTAGGATTTATTCTTCAGTACTGACATCATCAAATAGTTCATTTAAGTAAGGTCAATTATATAATTATACAATTTTATGTTTCTCTGTTTGATTATAGTCCAATCTAAGTTTCAAGCTATGAAGTATTAAGACCACAGGACTATAATGCATGACCATACATTTTTGTATTGTTTTATGTTATTTTTTTATTTAAATTGCCAAAAAATATTTTGTACTATAATAACTTGCTACTACTATGCAGCAAAGGCATGCAATATGAAGTAGTTTATGAAGCAAAGTCCTTTCACTTGATCCACTTCAAAGATGATGAGACTTAGCAATACAGAAGTTGCTTGAATAAAAATAATTTTTTCATGCATGATAGCAGTCCAATTCTGACTGCTGTCTGGTATCAGCAGGTAGGTATGCACAACTACTTGCTATGAAAAATATAAGTACTAAACTTGA
>NW_003546347.1:209732-219421 GCF_000090795.2 Amphimedon queenslandica | reverse complement strand
ACCTACCTGCTGATACCAGGCAGCAGTCAGAATTGCACTGCTATCACACATGAAAAAATTATTTTTCTTAATGCAACTTCTGCATTGCTAAATCACTTCATCTTTGAAATGGATCAAGTGAAAGGACTTTGCTTCATAAACTGCTTCATATTGCATGCCTTCGCTGCATTGTAGTAGCAAATTGATATGGTAAAAAACAATTTTTGGCAATTTAAATAAAAAAGTAACATACAACAATACAACAATGTATTGTCATGCATATACAGTCCTGTGCTCTTGATATTTCATAGTTTGAAACTTACATTGGACTATAATCAAACAGAGAAAAAAATGGGAAATATATGATTGACCATACTTTAATAAACTACTTGATGATGTCAGTACTAAAGCATAAATCCTTAGCTTAAGAGAGACAAAGACACTAAAGAGATAGAGAAAGGAAAATGGCAAAGAGAGGGAAGTGCACAGCAGTGAAGTGTAATGGTAAATCAGATTAAAGAGCAATGATTACTGTAATCAAGAGTATAGCTGTAATGCTATTCAGTGCGTATAAGGGTATTGGCAATTACTTTATTTCAGAAGCTATACTTCAATGAATTAGTGACATATATGTAGGCCTGTGTGTGGCATACATTTTTGATATGCATGTGCTAAAGTAAACATATTACACATGTAGATGTAGAATGGAAGGCAGAGAGGAAAGAATGTAGGATAGGGTCATACAGGAGCAAAGATGAGAAAGACATAGAGATAGTAAAGCCATAAAGAGAGTAAAGCTTTTGTATGAGAATAGACTATATTCAGGGAGATTGCTGAAAATAATGTATAGGGTATCTTCAGAGGGCAAAGAGAGATCAAATAAGACTATGCATGTAGACAAAGACATTGTGCACTAAGGGAAAGAAATGAAATGTTACCAAGTAGTATATGCACACGGTTTCCCACATGTTTTTGGTATAGTGCTTAGCATTTTATTAGTGAGTTTTTAAAACTGCTCAATCTACAGTTTAACAAAACATCCTGTACAAAAATTGCTAGAGGTGAATTTTCCTTTTAAATATTTGTCTGATGCATGTACATATTTTATGTTGTATAGAAAGTTTGAGCTGATTCCAATTAAAATTGGACTTTTAATGAATTCATAAATTTGCTCAAAGTTTGGACAAATACACAGTCTTCGACCTAGTTTCATCAAAAACGGCTAAGAGAGAATTCATCAGTTTTATAACTTTTTCTAATGCATATAGATGTTTTTAGTTTGCATAAAAAGTTTAAGCTGATTCTGATTAGAATTAGCCAGGTTTTTTACGAATTTTTACAGTTGCTCCAAATCCCATATGCATGTACAAATGTCTGTACACGTAGATACATGAGCTTGTCAACTCATGAAGATTGCTGTTTAGCTCACATAGCATGCTTAGTGGGAAACCCTGCATGTGTAGGTACCATGTGACAGGTTAGAGAAATAAAGAAAGAGAGCTCAGTGTTAAAATGTTAATGAGAAATAAATGCTCCCAAGGGCATCGGATAATAGATAACAATAGCAATAGTAATAAGGCATAATAACAGTAACAGTAATACACAAATGTGACAAGGTTCTTGAATAATACTGTACATTTTCTTGCTAATTACCGTAATGGTTGTTGAATTTGATGATGAGAGTATACTTATCGAGTTTTTGAAAAATCCATTAAGGCCATAGTTGGAAATCTCAATCCAAAAGTCTTCATGTCTGATTGTGCTGACCAATTCTA
Organism: Amphimedon queenslandica; assembly: GCF_000090795.2. NCBI lineage: Eukaryota > Metazoa > Porifera > Demospongiae > Haplosclerida > Niphatidae > Amphimedon > Amphimedon queenslandica. Next base: position 217,667 of record NW_003546347.1, on the reverse strand, counting down.
TAATGCGTGGATCAGTGTTTTTGAGGGCGGAAGACCTCACAAGCTTATGTGTACATGGCATAATGACGAAGAATAGAGAAAAAAGTTGACTGAATTAGTTCTGTCTACAGAAGCCAGAATTAGCGTCTACCCCTACTTGCATATTATAATTGAGGAAAGAGACAGAAGCGAGTTTGAGTTACTTCTTCAGTTGTTTCTTTCGTACCTTCAGAATGAATTAAGTGTTGAAACGGAGAAAAAAGAAAGCTTTTTAGATTACTTCAGCTGTACCTAAGCGCCATGTTTACAGTAGTGGACATATATATAGGCTGGGGTCCATACTAATAGGTATGTTGAAAGCTTTCACCTCGTCTTTAAATTTGAAAAGTAAGGAAAGTCGAAGAGTAGACCGTTTATTATTTGTTTTGTTACGTTTTCCTATGGATAAGGCTTCTGACCGAAGTATTAAATTGAAGAAAGGAAAATCCACTCATTGCATCGAGGAAATTCTTAAACGACACAAATCAGCTGAAGAAATGCATAAGAAAAGTAACTCTGATTCTGGGGTATTGGTAAAGAGTAATAGCAATAGAAAATCATGGCTAGTGGCATCAGAATTATTTGAAGATAAATTCTACACTCTAAGAAGTGTTGTTGAGGAATGCTTGTACCAATTAAAGTGTTTGTTACGCAATGCATGTGTTCATATGGACATGTGCCGATTCCCATTTGCAAAGCATAAACACTCACTTAGTGCAGCTTCATTAAAATAGCTCAAGAAGTTCCAAAATGCCACAGCTTGATGAAGACAGACAAGAAAGAGATCTTACACAAGGCACATTAACTACTGGTTGCATTGTGACTGATGGTAATATTGAAGAACTGAAATCTGCTGAATACTTTGTTGACATTCTTAAATCATCAGCAGATACCAGCCTTAACAACCAAAGAAGCTATCAATGATGCATTATATGAGCTACAAATTCTTGTTGATTCTTCCATTAATCATGATGCACTTTCAACTGCCAAAAAGCATGTGATGGCTGCTAAATCATCTCTGAAGACGATCGAGAAGCAATCTACCACTCTTAACGAGATATCTTTTAATGTCGGCCAGCGTCCAGCATTATAAATGCTAACCACGACAAGCAAAACAGATTTTTTTTTCTACTAAAAAGAAGAGGCCAAATATAAGCAATGGGCTAAACCTTAAAAGGAAAGGAACAATGTATTGACACATTAAATGAAGTTGAAGTTACATTTTGCGCAATATGTTCCAGGAAAGATGATCCCAATGACAAAAAGAACTCTGTATGTTGGATCTAATGTACTGAAAGTGGTGTGTGGGTGCACAAGTCTTGTTCAGTTTATTGGACACAGGTTGTGATGATTACTGTTGTAAAAATTGTTGTAAAAAATAGCTTTATTTGATAATTTTTTTGTAAGCTTTCATCCTTAATTTTGTCATGCATGTGTAGAAATGGGATTTTATTAAATTAGTTTATGCTTTTTGACTTTAAAAATTTATTTTTCACAGTTTGTGAGTCCCTACTGAGCTATGTACTCTAATTAAGTTAGAAATGAGTCCCCTAATTATGCTAGGAGTCCCTTAATTATGTCAGGAGTGCCCTAGTTGGTTTAGGAGCCCCAAAGTTGGGTTGAAGTTTTTTATTCTAGAGCATCCTAGTTCACAATCTACTTATTTTAGGAATTAATTAATATTTAATAATAAACTCGTCGGCCACACCTACATAATATACAGTGTGGGATTATTTAACTGTGTATTAATAACTATAATCACATGATGTATTCATGATTTTGATTAGTTCTGGTGTGTATACATAGACTCATTTTTGTAACTTGATTTGTGCTTGTACTGTGGTGAGTTTTATGATAATCAAATATTACATGGTGTCAAAAGTGGGATCGCAAGAATGGCTACCTATCAAATTCCTGCACCCAGACCATTAGACTTTTCAAAGAGCCAAGATTGCCCTAAATAAATCAGAAGATTCAAGAGATTTAGACAGTTGTCTAAGCTTGAAGACAAACCTGAAGAGAACCTAATTAATACGTCGATCTACTGGATGGGGGTACTGCAGATGATATCTTCCAGTTGATTCAGTTTCAGTTGTCAGTGGATGACGCAAAGAAGTACGACCAAGTGAAAGCAAAGTTTGAGGAATACTTCGCAAAAAGAACACGATCTATGAAAGAGCTAAGTTCAACCAGAGGATACAAGAAGGTGAATCAGTGGACTCCTTTATCACAGCACTCTATTCTCTTGCATCCAGTTGTGGGTATGGAGAACTCCAAGACAAGATTATTTGAGACCGCATCGTAGTGGGAAATTCCAAACCTAGCGCTATCCGAGAAGATGCATCTGGACAATAAACTAACCTTGGACAAAGCATCTAAACTAGCTACAGAGAGTGAAGCGGTTAAAAAGCAAGTCTCAGATGAGGAAGACAGGGGAAACCAAAGATAGCAGAGCTGTGGAAGGAGTCAAAAACATTGATCAAAGGGATCTTACAACAACAGTTCCAAGAGATCAGGTCAACCCAAGGTCAAACCACAAGAGATGGGGTCACCTAAGCCACATCCCAAAGTTTGTACAAAATGTTGAAAGGATCATCCCTCTGGGAAGGACACTTGCCCTGCTAGGATGGTAAAGTGCCAAGAAAGTTGTTACGTAGGCCACTACCAGAGAGTGTGAGAAGCATTAACACCATAGAAACCAAAGACCACACAGAGTGAAAGTTCTTGGGAACTGTTACAGTAGGGAGTAAGATAAAGCCATGAATGACCTTCTCGAATGTGAACAATCGTCGAATACGTTTCAAGATCAACACGGGAGCTAACGTAACAGTGATCCCATACTCACTTTATAGTCGACGCCAGGATGGGGTATTACAACGCTCGACAACAACTCTCGTTGGTCTGAGTCGTTATTTTCTTAATGTTAAAGAATGTTTTGAAGCTACCATGGAGAAGGGTAAGATGAAAGCTCAAGAGACAATATACGTAGTGGAAGGGCTACAATCACCATCGGTATGACGATCAACTATCAACACGCTTAACCTTTTGTCAGAAGTCAACACGACTCAACAAAAGGAGTCTTAGAGAAGTTTCCTGAATTGTTTTATCGTTTAGGATTGATAAAAGAAAGCTATCGAACAGAATTGCAAGACGATGCCAAACTGTTCTCAATCTCCACACCCTGATGAGTTCCTGTTCCATTACTTCCTGAGGTCAAAGCTGAACTAGCAAGATTGGAAAGCGAAGGGGTAATCTCCAGAGTCACCGAACCAAGTGATTGGTGCGCTGGGATGGTGGTGGTACCTAAAGCCAACCACAAAGTCAGGATCTGCGTGGACCTTACAAGTCTGAACCACAACATCAAAAGAGAATGACACATTCTACCATCAGTCGATCATGTGTTAGCTCAAATCAGATATGCCAAACACTTCTCGAAACTCAATGCGAATTCCGGGTTTTGGCATATTGAATTATCACCAGAATCCTCAATGATCACGTTTATCACACTTTTTGGAAGATTCAAGTTCAACCAACTTCCATTTGGAATATCCTCAGCACCAGAGTACTTCCAAAGGAAGATTTCCGAGATACTGAGTGGTATAGAAGGTGTGGTTGGTTAATTGATGATCTCGTATTTGGAAGAACCAAGAACACCATCAGAGACTTGATGACGGTTCTACAGAGACTTCAAGAAGCTGGAGTATCTTTAAACAAAGACAAGTGTCAATTTTATACTAACAGTATTTCCTTTTTAGGACATGTGGTAAATGAGATAGGCGTGTCTCCAGATCTGCAGAAAACTAAAGCCATCGTCAATACTCCTCGACCTACTAATATAGTGGAAACCGAACGGTTCATAAGGATGCTGAACCAACTCAGCAAGTTCTCAACACATTTATCAGAGAAGACCAAGCCAATTTGAGACCTGCTGTCTAAAAAGCGTCAGTGGTATTGCGGCGACAACCAAGAGAGAGCGTTCCAAGAGTTAAAGGAAACATTGTGTGCGGAGGGTTGTCTAGCACTCTTCAATCCCAAATGGCAGACAATTGTGTCTGCGGATGCCTCAGCATATGGGCTAGGGCAGTCCTTTGTCAGAAGCAACCAGATGGAACATCTGTCCCGCCGTAGTATACATATCCAGATCAATGATGCAGACAGAAGAGAGATATGTGCAGATTGAGAAGGAGGCGTTAGACTTAACCTGGGCTTGTGACCGTCTCAACCAATACATATTGGGTTCAAATATATTTCTCAAAACTGACCACAAACCATTACTACCACTATTGTCAACTAAGAACCTTGATAAATTCAACAATTTGGACTCTGAATAATGCAATACACGTAAGAGATCAACCATGTTCCAGGAAAAGAACTGAATACAGCCGATTATTCATCACGCTCACCATTACCGATTACAAAAGATTTTGATTTAGCCAAAGAAACAAAAGCTTATATCAATTTCATTTACCAAAACCTACCTATAACCAATCGCAGATTGAAAGAAATCGAAACGGCTCACTACGAAGACAAAAAGCTCCAGGTTCTGAAATTCAAACTCCTTCACCAGGAAAATGTAAGGAGAAACGAGTAGCTACATTCTTGTCAATCCACAATAGACTGTTAATGAGAGGAAGCCGAGTTGTAATACCAAAGAAACTCCAGAGGGATGTACTAGACCAACTCCATTTGGGACACCAAGGTAATTTGAAGTGTAAAGAAAGAGCCCGTCTGTTTGGTGGCCGGAAATCACAACCGATATTGAAGAATACATCAAATTGTGTCGTACATGTTGTCAATACCAGAGATTAAAGTTTGAGCCAATGCGACTGACCGAATTACCAGAAACCCCCTGGCAGAAGGTCATGATAGACCTTTTCGAATGTAAACAGACGCCATATGTAATAGTGGTGGATTATTATTGAAAATACTTCAAAATCACTCGATTGTCAACAACCACTTCCTCACAAGTAGTTAATCACCTGAAATTGATTTTCGCTCATCATGGTATTCCACAAACTGTAGTATTTGATAATGGACCTCAGTTGTCCTCAGATTTGTTCTCCCAGTTTGCCAAACAACCGCATTTCAACCAAATCACAAGCAGTCCCAGGTATGCTCAGGCAAATGGAGAGGCAAAGAGGGTGGTACAAACTGTCAAAGGACTACTAAGATGCTCTGATGACCATTACACAGCTCTGGTAGCGTATAGAGCCACCCCTCTAAAATTATGGTATAGTTCTGCTGAATTGCTTATGGGCAAAAGACTTTGGACAACAGTACCAGTCTCATTGGAGCTATTAAAGCCAAATATTCCCAATCGAAAGCAAGTGAGGAAGAATCACAAAGAACTAAAAGAAACACAGAAGAATAATTACAACACTAGACACAGAATATCAGAACAAGCCATTCTAGGACCAGGAGACTCAGTGTGGATAACTGATTAACAAGAGAATGGTGAAGTTCAGGACATGGTTGGGCCTAGGTCATATACTGTCAATACACCCACCGATACCAGGAGGAATGGACGTCATCTTAATCGACTTCCACCTACCCAGAATGAGAACAATCACCTGTCAGAAGAAACAACAAATCCCTCTTCCAAATCGTCAAGTACTCCCGAGAGGCCTCGTACAAGCTCATGACCCTCTAAGCCACCTGACTAGTATGGAAATTGTGTAAGAAGTGACCGCCAGAACTAGGGGGAGGTGTGGGATCATTTAACTGTGTATTAATGACTATAATAACTATGATGTATTTAAGAATTTTGATTAGTTCTGGTGTGTATAAATAGACTCTTTTTTGTAACTTGATTTGTGCTTGTACTGTTGTAAGTTTTATGATAATCAAGTATTACATACAGAAATGATAATTCACGGGAAAATACAGAATGTTAACCTTCTCTTGCTAATGGCTTGCAGTGGAAGACATGCTGTTAGAGACAGGAATGAATCCAACTAGGCGAATGTAAATCATTGAGTGGCAAGCAAAACAATTAAAATCTTGATTTTCGATTAGCAATGTACAGTGTCCATATAGATTGACATAGTCACATGATAAGACTAAATAAATGTTGACGTCAATATACTGATGCGGAGTATTGCAGAACTTTCATCAGTGGAAGGTAATTTCATACTAGGAGCTTGCTCTTCAAGTTTAATGAGTTAAGAATTTCTGCAGATATTAATGGCAGTCCCTGTCTTACAACGTGATCTTTCTGATTGATAAGGGATCATATAAGCTGTGATTCAACAATGATTACAGACCTCAATGATTATGAAAGCTGCTTTCCTAACTTTCTTGCTGTTAGAGAAGTGCTGTAAGCTGGAGAATTGGTCCCGTTTCATAGCCTTCATAGTCGCCATTTTGTTTCATCACAACCAGACCCACATCAATGAAAATATTCAACCAGAATACCACCGCATTACATCATTCACATTTAAATAGATAGTAGTGCACAAGTTATGTTTGATCACAACAGGTGTGACTGGAGACGTACGTACGTACATACATACATACAGAAGAGTCTCGCTTAGATGGGGCTCGCTATGGTGTTTGGCCCTACTCATAGATATTATAGACTACGTAACCGGGATCGGAAACTGATGACATCATATGGTACAGACTGTGTGATTATTAATTCATGAAATTGCATCAAAATGGTAAAAATCAAGAAGAATTATTATGTTTGATGACTTGTATTAACTTTCTCCTGTGATTTAACTTGTTCTTAATAGCTTTTTGTCATGAAGAAACACCAAAGATCATGATGATGCCTTTCCCTTAGTGTTTCTATGCGTAGTTCGCTCAGAAAAGGTACAACAGATTGGCTGCTTTTATGGTGTTATTTCTGCTCTCAGTGATATGGCAGACAAAACTAATCAAGTCTATTCTCATGTGGCATGGCCTTGTGCATAGTTTTAATCATAAAATGAAACTAGGGTAGCTAAAGCTTGTGTGCAGGAGGGAGAATAAGACATTATCTCTTGTCATGCGGACCGCACTTGCTTTGAACACCTGTTTTTACACTACTAACATACTTTTTTGGATAAAAGATTTGTGGCCAAAAATTTCAGATAATTTTGCAGATTTTGAAAAATTGCAGAATGTTAATTCCTTAAAATGAGAAAGACATGGTGATTTCACTAAATTAAAATCTGCAAAAGTGAATTTTATGGAAGTTCACCGACATTTTTGGCGACAGAAATTTTTAGCTACTAGTTATACCCACAATCAACCCCTTCGCTGTGCCATGGTGATGGCACTTGCTTACTTTTAATTGAGCTATATCCAACTTACTTCATACATTGTAAGTACTGTAACACCTTTTCTGAATGTACATGTATTCCTTAAAATTAAAAATTTCCAAGTAATTTGAAGGAGTAATGTATTTTATTATAATGTTACTAACAATAAAAGTCACTAATGAGTCAGTATAACGTACATTGTATTACTTTATATTGCCACAATTTGACGGACAGATGATGAAAATGAAGACGAAAAATGCAAACTAAAGAAAACCGAAGTTTTGCCAATTTGTCACTTTAAGTTCCACTGTGTGTGTAAGGTTCATGTAGTTCAAGTATGATTTGCTATGATAGTATTATAATATTCCTTAAAGGTGACATGTTGTAATGTTATGTTACTACAGGCGATACCCAGCCAATAAATTTTGCCAAAATTAGAAACAAAGATTGTTAAGATTTGTTATAATAATCTTGGTTCTTAGCTAGATTATGAAACACAAGTCTTGGTAAGATCTTTGTAAGATCTTACAAAATCTCAATAAAATAGCTTGCAAAGATTGATACAATAAGCAAAGCTAATTCACGATAGTAATGTGTTCAAAAGACTCGTTCAACGTTTATGCATCATCATTGGTAATGATATTCTCTGCTAGTGCACTTTCTTCATCTTCTT
>NW_003546347.1:204099-209712 GCF_000090795.2 Amphimedon queenslandica | reverse complement strand
AAATTGTGTAAAAAAAAAATACTAAATGTTCACAAAATCTTATCGAAGAGCTTTCTAACTCTCTCTCTGTCGAGATCTTTATTGGAATGACATTTCTTCTTCATAAACAAATGGGTATTTACCTTTTCATCTGTGAACAGTGTATCCATAAGGCTTACAGCAAAAGATTCAGGTGTTTTTAAGCATTTTTAAAGTAGCCATATCATCATCCCTTAGTTAACAATAGAGTTACTGCCTTTATTATTATTGTTTACAAATACCTTAGTATCTGGTAATGGAGAAATACATGGCGAGACTACTTCTTAAGATACCTTCGAATCAGAACTACACTACAATACAAAACACTCAATAAGTACAAAGAATATCATAAATACATACTCTCCTTACAGTACTATTTATCCTTAAGTTTCCAGTTCTTAAGTAATCCTGTACTTGTGTCACTTTCTTGTCTATACAAATTAAGAATTCCTAAAATATATTAATCATTAGCACATACATGTAAACAAAAATATACACAAAAAAATTTATACACACCAGAAATACTTAAATTTGGAGTACTGACACTGGACTTTGGAGTACTGAAGGTGAACTTGGAAGTACCCTCTATTTTATATAGTAATGCATGCCGTTATTATAACAATTACATTTCGTACCAGTGCTCTCGCTTGCACTTGAGCCAAGATCTGGAAAAATAAAGAATCTGAATAACTCTACTAATAAATGTACCTATTTTCTTAAGTTGTAAGTTAAACCTTGAAGGTGATATATATGGAGACAACTTACCATTGTTGCCATTATCATCATTGTCACTTGAAACAGTCTTTAGAACTTCTTTTCTTCAATACTTTCTTCACTATGGGTACAGGGCCTTTGTAATCACCTATATGAAAGTCATAAATTAAAATAATTATTTTACACTCAATATGGGATAACATGAAAGTAGTTACTGTTACACAGTTCATTTCTTTAAATTGTACTGTAATAGCATAAACTTTATTCTTTTTAATGCTGTAAATTAAATGCAGTTGTTTACAACATGTTACACACAATTCTGCGTATAGTATCTGTTATACTCACCATCTGGAAGCTTCATTATTTCCGCTGCATATCATGTCCTTCCACTGTGCATCCACACTACTTCAGTTCCACTATCTAAATCTTCCTCATTTGTGGAATGCCCTCCAATCTCTATCTCTTTCAAAGCGACATGATATTCCTTTGCATTTGAATCAAGTACTATCTGGTACATTCCTTCAGCTAAAAACCAAAATGCCAGGTATAAGGTCATGTGACATTCAGGCCACTAACTACTTGTGTCTTTCACTGTAACATTTTCCTTCATTTGAGCATAATCTTCATAATGTGCTGCAGGATTTCTTGATTTTTTTTCTCGTAGCCATTTAAACCAATTCTGGTGCTATATCTGCTAATCAAGCCAATCCAACCAACAAACTGACAGAGAGTGAGAAGTGAAAGCGTGACAATTCTACAACATCACGTACACCATGTGACACTCTACCTCTATACCCTCCCACTACAGTAATTAATAATAATGGAGCTGCAAAGAAGAGAAAGTACAGCAGAGGTCATACCTGTCCTGTACCACGAGCCACTCGGCATCAGTGTAACGATTCTTTTGAAACATTTTCAGAAAGTACTAGCACTAAACATTATTCAAAATACATCCAGTTCTCAGAGAAGCTAATTGAGGCTAACCTGATGTGTCAAGAATCTACATTTACTAATCCAATCTTGCAAAGTAGGCTCAGTTTTATTGTCATTTTGTATGAAACTTACTCTACTTTATAGGTGACAAATTTACAGAATTAGGTTTAGACTTGGAAATAGAAGCTCTTAGTAGTGGCAGTAGTGATAAGTCAGCCTCAGATGTTGAAGATACTGACTGCAGTGCCCTTTGTAGTTTGATTGATACTGCTACTGAGAATGCTGATAACTGCATTTCAGGCTCTATTTTTTTTTAAATTGATGGCAAAGAAACTGAATCTGTTGTTGATAATGCTGTAGTTGATGATTGTTTACCATTAATTCACAACAGGCAACAGTAATGATTCGATATTTTTGATATTGGTATTAGTAATTATTTATTACAGTGCACAAAATCCTGTTTCTAAACTTGTTTCACACATATGATGAAGTGTCATGCTGTTTATTTACATTTACAGGAGATGAGCTGTTATCAACAACCTAACAAGTGTTTGACAATCAGGAGCAAGAGTTGCAGCAGCATGGCATGGGATTACAGACTTTGCCATTCACCATCACCTTCCCTATTCAGCTATACAACTTTTGTTACAATTACTTTCCTTTATCTCACCTGAAAACAATTATCTTCCGAAGACTTTGCATTTCCAGAGAAGCAATATAAATTAGAAGTTCCAGAAAAAAAGTAATGTTCTCGTTGTCTTCAAATTGTTCCAGCAAATGAAGCTAAATGCAGTAAATTTGTGTGTAAAAAACTTTGTGCTGATATTTGTTGGTATGTACATGTACCTATTACTGAACGCGTAAAAGTATTATTTGAAGGTAAAAAAATAATAATTATTATAACCGGTAACATTTATTTGCTGTAGAGTGTTAAGAGATTTTGCAATATCCATTTAAATGAATGACAGAGCCTGGTTACTTACATAATAATATATAATGGATCTGTTTTTTTAGAATTAAGTAAGTCAGGCCGCTTTTTTCAAATAGAGAACACATGGGGTTAATCTGAAATATCAATGGAGTAGCTAGTTTTCAATCTACAATGCACACTCTTGGTCAATTTATTTTGCTGTAACAAGCTTACCCCCACATTTGCGAATGAATAAAGAATATACTACATAGAGGAGTCTGGATCGGTTCCAAGAAGCCCAACATGTCAATAATTTTGCAACCCGTGTTGAAGGAGTTGCATCAACGACACTGCTTTCGAGTTGAGGCCAAAATTTCAGGCATCACAAAACTGATTTCAGCAAAGTTGCTTTTGTCAGTCTTTGATCTACCAGCCAAAGCAGCTGTTGTGAATTTGAAACAATTTAATGGTCAATATGGCTGTCTTTGCTATGCTAATCCTGCAGAAAATGTTACTCCGGGATTGTTTGTTTATTTGCCTTCTTCTCAACAACATGCCACAGATGCTGAAATTGGTGGTGAATCTGTGTATGGTGTCAAAGGTCATTCTATTTTGTCTTCAGCAATTGACATAGTGAATGGTGTCCCAATCGACTTCATGCATGCTGTCCTAGAAGGTGTTACTAAATACTTCAATGTGGTTGAATTCAAAATATCACCAATGTTTGTTCTATCTTGGGAGGAAAGAAATGGATAAAATACTACTGCAACTTCAGCCTCCCAGGCAATTTCATAGGTCTTGGTCCAAAGGAAATTTTCCATGTAAAATTGTGGAAGGCATCTGAACTACGTGCATGGCTCCTATTTTATTCACTTTCAATCTTGCAGCATTATTGGCCATCAGAATATGTTCATCACTCGTCTCTCCTTGTCTTGTTAATGCATCGATTGCTATCAAGCAGAATTGCTATACCATAAACGTAAAAAATTTGTAGTGAAACAATTCGTGGTTTAGTTCCCAAAGGCCCAGAAATTAATTTTTGCAGTAATTAACTTTTGTGGGGTGTGTTTCTTCCTTGCTAATGAATAAACGTGTAACATGCACATGATCACACGCATGCTCAGCCGCTCTGCTTTTTTTTAACTGATGGCCTTTGCTGGTTCCTCAAACTCCCTTTATTCTATATCATCAATGGTTACAGGATACCATGTTTAGAAAGACATTTGAGACGCTGAGGATAACAATATGTTAAACTGTCTAAGAGAAACAAGCAACCTCCATGATCCATACACTGTTGCCACTGTAAAGGATGGAGTGACAGTAGGCCACGTACCACATAAAATCTCAGCTCTGTGCTCGTTGTTTCCTAGAAGACAAGGATCAATCTCTTGTACAGTAACTGGGAGACGACAACGATCAGCAGACCTTGTACAATGTGGCTTGGAAATTCCTTGTACACTCCATTTTGCTGGAGACAAGGACTCCATTGACAAGATAAAGCAGCTGCTAGCAGGTAAAGTTGATGTGGTGATTGACACTGAGAAGGGTATTAAGGAGAACATCAGACAAGTAATGCAACTGGAAATGATGGCAGTTCAACGTCATCCAAAAAAATGAAAGTTGATGCCAATCATGTTACAAAGATTGATGGCCAGAGTCATGCTCAGCATGGCACCAATCATGCTGACCCACCATCTCCATCACACTCGACTATTTGGGTGTCTCTCGATTTGTGCAATCTGTTGATGAGCAGTGAAAGGGATGTCATCTATGGCAAGCTCAAAATCAATAATTTGATAATAAACTATTGCCAAAACAGCCTTCATGATCAGTTTCCAGCTGTAAAAGAATTGTTCTCAACCTTACTACTTTGAAATCTACTAACATTGGGGGGTTGGCAGCACAATTTTCTTCAAATTGCTCACTGCCATGCTCGTGATCACTGGATTACCGTATCAACAAAGGGTTGTGAAGTTGGTGAGCTTCTAGTATATGACTCAGTGTACAGCAGTGTGGACTCAACAACCAGTATTGTTTTCAACAGACTTTTTAATTTTCCTTTAAAGTACATCATGGTTCCATTCAAGAAACAACAAGGCTTTTTACGCTACAGCAATTGCAAGTGCTTCAAGACCTGAAATTTCATCTATTCATTTTATCAATAAAAATTATGATTTTATTTGTGCAAATGTTTAGAAGCCAAAGCTTTCGATGCATCTCCTATTATGCTTGGTATACTCGCACACTGACATGACATATCAGTCTCCTTATACAGTTATACAACTGAAATATTAACATGCATGTATGTAGTTACTGCCATTCATTATTTTGTTTATCATTAAGATCAAACAATGTGGGTGTGCATGACTGAGGTTCATTAGTATAATTCATAATTGGGTGTAGCATGACTAAATTAAATAGCTGTAGCTGATTCTAGGACATCAATAATACCAGCTTCTTGGAACCCATTAATGACAATCTGAGGTCGAGATGTGAAGTCATTGTACATTTCAATAGCCCACATAGAAACAAGAGGTTTCATAATTGACAGGCACATGTCAACAAGATGATGGCTGTTTTCAGCTTATGGATTTTCCAGCTGTTGAACAATGATGCCAGTGTACTAGTCTTAAAATTTCCCTTTAAGAAAATCTTTCGCGGGTTTATTAATACTCAAGTCCATTGGCTGCAGCCGATCAGTGTGTGGTGTGTAAATGTACTTTGACCTCACGTGATCGAGGTCTATAAATAAGCATAGAGTCTCGGGACATAGAGATGCATTCATTCATTCGTTTCCAAGCATTCATTCGTTCGTTGGTTCTTCCGTCTACCTTCATTCTAGCACTCCGTACCACTGTTACAGACTATCGATTATATTCACAAAGAAACAGTAATTATCTGGTATCATAGTTGTTTATGATTTCTGTAACATTAGAGCTGATTTCTGTACTACTTATTTTCTCTCAATCCCCTCTCTCTTTCCTCTCTAGACTTTTATTACTCACACACTGCGCTCTTAGTGCATACACATATCAGTA
>NW_003546347.1:157829-199573 GCF_000090795.2 Amphimedon queenslandica | reverse complement strand
TACTCACACACTGCGCTCTTAGTGCATACACATATCAGTATAGTCTTCAATTTGATCAGTTGTCTTTGAATACAAATCAACCTTCTACGAGTGCAATTGGGGGACTATTATATAGAATATGTTGTTTTCAATTAGCAAACTCAAAATCAATTGCACACACTGGCCATTGGAACAGTCAAAAATTGCCAATGCTGGGTACATAGGGCCAACACCCAGAGCTTCTCTCTTCATAGCAACATAAGGCAAAACTATCTTTTCAACATATGCAATCATGGTAGACTCGTTGCTCCAATGATTTTCCGAGTAAGCCAAATGCCATTTCTCAGGAAAATTGACATTTTTAGGGATACACCTTAGTGTCGTTCCTTGGTAAATGAGTTAGATTGGCAGGAAATCACCAGCAAGGGAACCAGCAAAAACACCAGTTATCAGCCTTTTGCAGCAGCGATCTCCACACATTTTCTGCCGATTTTTTCCATAGTTCATGAAGATGTTGGAGCAATTTTCATTCCTGTCTGGTCCCAATTTATAATTAGGGCATGAGGTATATCCTCCATTTTAACAACTCACCCGATATCCATGAGGTAATTCTTTCTGTGTTCATCAAAATTTGTTAGCGATACTTTAGTAGTTGAGGTCACCCTTCTTTTGCTGAAATTCATTCTCTTTAAGAAATGACGTGCCTATTCTTTCTCTAGGTAGATTGGTCCGCCTAAGTCACTTAATAACATCTTGTCTTTCAGTAGCAAGGCTTTTGCCACACATATCACAATGCTGGAGTTTATTGCTACTTATGTAATCTCATAAACAGTATCTTTGCTTGCAATTCTGTTTATCTAACAGCTCACCAAGTAATGGAGGTCGGCCCAGTAACTTGGATGTCAAGCAGTTAACAGAAACAACTTTGCCTGGCTCAGCATTCTTAGCCTTGGCCTTCAGCTCGGATTCATAAGCTTCCTCCAATCCCTAATACTGCTATCTTTCAATTGCTTGTCTTTGAAATGCTTTCCGGCCTTTGTGACTCCATGCTTGCTGGCACACCTCCCGATTTTTGCCTTTTCTTCCAAACTTAGCTTCATATATGATCCTCGTTTCTTCGGCAACACTTTATCTTCGGTCCAAACGTTTCATGGTACATCTAAGGGATTCTTCACTAAGTTTTTATCGTTTTCAACTTTGTTAAAGTATTTAAAAATGAATCCGACTATGCACATGAAACCCCTTCCATAAAATCCCATTCCTAATAGTGTTATCATCGTGTGTAAATGTGGATAATGGCAAGCTTTCCAGGTGACAGTCATAGTTGTGTTCCTGTTGATATTCCAGTTCGAGTTCCAGTTGATGCTGAGGATAAAATCAATGAGTTAGTTGACGTTGATTCTTCTTTCATTCAAGTGGTAGGGTCACTAGAATAGTTAAAAATTTAATAAAAAGATGTTGTATCCAACTATATAGAATCCAGTACAAAGTGAATGTTCTAAAGTCGACAATGACTTAGTTCATAGTCACTCTGTAATGGTAGACTCCTTGTGGTAAATTTTAAGTGTGTATATAAAATTATTCTGTATAACTTGTTTGGAATCCACTGCAATGTACTGAATGTTTAAAGGTTTTTTCTCGTCGTGACAAAGTTGTCAATCATTTAAAAAACATTCATGGCATTGATACTGTTAAAAGGCAGAAAAACTTTTTCTGTCCTTATTGTGATGTTGGTCCTTTTCGTACACGAATCGATCTTATTTCACATTGTGAAATACCCTCTGAAAATTATTTAATGGAAAACTTTGGAATTTGAATATTAATATATTTAGTGTATAAGACTATTATTTAATAGAAAATTGTTGTTTTTGGATAAGTAGAAAGCATCTGAAAATAAAATTATTGAAAAGAATTAATTATGAAATATTTCCCAATTGAAAATGTCTCCAATCATTATGGTATTATTGAGATACATGTACAATGTTGCTATACTCTAATACAAATGTAGCTGAAATAGGTCTTTTATTAGCTTAAAAGCTATAATTATTTTTGAAATTGTATTATCTGTAAAAAGGTCAAGAGTGACAATAAATATACATGCAGTGACTTTATAGTTATGGCTATCATTTCTTTTGCAGATGTAGTGAAGTGTCAGTACTTAGTTTGTTGTAGAGATGGTCATTACTGGTTAAATAAGGACACAAAGAGATTAACAAACAAAAAACGTCCACTGCAAAAGCCATCTCGTAAGCTTAACCAGCATTGTGTATCAGGAATGTAAGTCGATGAGTTACAAGATGGGCATGTCCAGGTCATGATCTCGGTCCAAAAGAGCTTCGCCATTTGCCATTACCGAAATCAACTAAAGAGACAATTGCTATGAAGCTCAGTCAAGGATTACCAACTCAACGAAAAATAGATGGCATATACATGTTCATCTTATTGTTGGATGTTCACTTGTTTTAGACGAAAGACAAGATGTTGGTGACAGATCAAATAGAAAAAATTTTCTTCAAGTTGTTTCTAGAAAACACTGTCACACAAAAGGATGTGAATAACGTAAAAGCTAATGTGAGTGATTTATTGGTTATGAGACATAAAAGTGATCCCATTTCGGTAAGTATATGTAACACTGCCATTTATGATAAAACATATAGGTATAACATTATTAATTGCTGAATTGCAGGCAGAATCTTTTGATCCAATTTTGGTTTATAAACCTCAAGGAACAGTTAAATCTTTGTATCCTTCATTAACTGAAGATGCTTTTTTCGTAGTTTTTCAAAGCAAGTTTCAGCTTCAACAGTATCAGTTATATGCTTCAAACATTTTATGCTTGGATTCTACTCATGGTACAAATGCCTATCGCTTTAAATTAATTACCCTTATGGTAGCTGATGAATTTGGCCATGGTGAGTAAACATGATGATTTTTGATTAAATTTAATACATGTACAAGTATGTCTATTTAGGACAAGCAGTTGCTTGGTGTATATCTGACAGGGAAACGACAGAAGCTATTAATATATTTTTGAGTAGTGTCAAGAATATATCACCTACAACTATTATAAATGTACTAATGACGGATGATGTTATACATGTAGAAATTTGTGTTTCATCATACTTTTAAATGGATAATATAGGTTGGAATGCTGCTACTGCAGTTTTTGGTGATATTAAGCACATTCTTGGCCTCTGGCATGTGGATTGGTAAGTTAATGCTTTTACTACTATAATTGTACATATTTTGTTGAAAAATTATGATAACTTGTCAAAATTTACTGTGATAATAGCTCTTGGAAAAATCATTTAAAATCTGTGAAGGATGATGAAAACTGAATGTTACTTTACCAAACACTGCATTTACTACTTGAAGAGCGATCTGTAGATAAATTCAACCACTTATGTCAGGAATTTAGTGAATATTGGTCATCTCATGAGCCTGAGATTTTGAATATTTTCAAGAGAATTATTTGAAGAGACAAGGTTTGAGCATGCAAAACATGTACACATTTTGTACCATTTTTCTTTGAAGAAAAGTGGGCTAAATGTTTTAGACATTTCAATTATGCTGATACTGACACGAATATGTATCTTGAAAGGTAATTATTTTTAATCAGTTACACGGCATTATGTTGAAACATACATGTAGTTTTCATAACAAGTTGAAAACAACATACTTAGATGGAAAAGTCAATAGACTTATTGATGCTTTACTTTGTATTGAAAAAGATCAATATTTTCAGAGGATTTATAAAAATTGCATGTGCAGAGTAAATCCCAAAAGTCCATCTGAAGAAAGTAGACATGCTGGAGGACTTGAAATACCCACTGAAAAAGTTAAGGTTTGCTTCTGTAATCAATATTCATGCATAGTATTTGTATGTTAGAAAATGGAAGAGGGCGTGCGGCATGTCCCAAGCATTTCAGGCTTGCATTCACAAGGCTACTGTGTTTGTCTTGTTACTAGAAGTGCTTGCCAAGAATGTACTGGGCCTTTCTGTTATGTTGAAGAATGTATTTGCCTTTGTTATCACATGTATAGCTGTGATTCTGCTTGTTACGATTATAACAATGGTCATATATGTAAACACATACATCGAGTACAGTCACTGGAATCAGTTAAACTTCCTAATCAAATTTTAACATGTTCTGATGCTGATAACAGTGATGATCTTGATCCAGTTGAATATACAGGTTCTAGGTTGTCATCTAATGGTAATTACATGTAAATAAATAAAATATGCATTATTGCCAAATTTTGCTTCATTACTAGTAGATATGACACTAAAGTTGACAACATTTCAATCTCATGTTCGAGAATTATAATGTTTAATGAATGACAGTGCAATTCATGACTGCCTTGACCATTTCAACAGTTCTCTGTTTAATTTAGTTTCATTTTGTCGTGCTGCTCAAACTAATGCCACTAGTCATGATCAACCAGCTGTATTTCTCAAAAAAGAAATTATTAATTCCAACAAGAAGCCTGCACATCAGTGGCCTTTCAAAATGACTACAAAACCATCAGGAAGAAAAAGGAATGGTGCTATTTTGAGGTACATGTACATGACTAGGTATCTTGTGTAATGTTCTGTTCAATTATGTACTATAGAAAGCCATGTTTACAAGACAAAGAAAATGTGATTGAAATGATGAAGACAAAAGAATGTGACATCACAGATGGAAGCAAAAGTGTAAGTTAATTTTTAGATATAATTGGGTAATTGTATATCTCTTTGTACTACATATAGGACAAGGCTGTTGGGTCTCAATCGAATAAGAAGAAAAAGAAGATTATTTTGAAAGAAATAGGTAGCTATGCCATGCATGTACATGTAGCTGTTACCATAACTGGTATTTTTGATAGATAATGATTTAGCAGCTCCAACTAGTAGTTCTGTTCAGAAAGGTAGAAAAAGAAAGAGATGTGGAACATGTAGTGGATGTTTGGCTGTGGATTGTGAAACATGCCATTTTTGTATTAATATCAAGAAACATGGAGGTCCAGGCCACTTAAAAAAAGGCTTTTTAAAGTCATATTTGTGAAACTATTGAAAGCAAGAATACAATTTCAGTAATTGTTTACATAAAATAAATTGTAATGTCCTTCATTGTAGCTGTCAGTGTTGGTTCAAAAATTTGCCTAAACAACAATACTACATGCATTTCAGGTTTGTCACAACATACAGGGATATTATGATGATATACCGTAAACGGTAATGTAATGTAATTAATGTATATTATGTAATATACCATAATTGGTCAATTGGGAAGTACACGTATTTTGTGTATTAAAATTTTATTTTTGGATGTTTTCTATTTTATCTTAAAATAATTCAATAGTGAAATTTGCTAATGAATATTAAATGGAAAATATATTCAAGTTCTAAATATTTAAATATTCCACATTTTCATTTAAATTAATTTTCAGAGCCTTCCCATCTGAAAATATTTTAATGTCTCCCATTGTGGTATATGCAATAAGTAATATGCAAGCATATATTTGTAACTATATTTACTATAATTACATTTATTTTGTTGTTGTTATTTTGTTCTTGTTATAGGTAACACGAAAACAAGAGATTCCAAACTTGTAGATTTTCTTGAAAACTTGAATCGAAAATTATACTATACTCAACCAGATGGGAATTGTTTATTTCATGCTCTTTCACACCAGATATTTAGGTCTGAAGAACAGCATAGCTTTCTTCGCTTACTTGTACAAAAATTGGAGAACCTTAATCAGGACCTTTTTTCTAAATATCTCACAGATATAAATGAGAAGACCATGAAAAGTCACATTACTAAAACTTCAGCCTGGGGCACTCATGTGGAAATGATTGCTTTTGCTACTTACTTCAAATGTCCCATTCATATTGCTCAAAAAAACAACAAAGAAGCTTATACATGGAGAATTGTCAATCCGCTGCAGCATACAAACTTCCGTTTTCCTGTACTTTGTGATACTCCTTAAGATATGATACATACTGATTATTTTGAAGTTACCTTTGAACATGCCCATTATAACTCTGTATTCCTCAAAGAAAAGAATTGTCATGAACAATCACATACTTACAAAAGAATTCAAGTCACAAATTAATTAACTAGTTTCCTCACGTAAAATTTAACATAATAATAATTGTCGCAAGAGATTTTACTCGTAATATGCACATGTGCAGTAAGGCGGGGTTTCATGTGCATAGTCGCATTCTTTAAAAATCGACATCCTTGATCTTCCTCTTCAATTTCGTCTAATTTGATTTGATGATTTCTTGACAAGACTTGGCGCCTGGTATATGTGATGACATGGGCGTGGGCATGTACGTATATGATGTGGGCGTGTAGAGAAAGGGTTAATTTTTAATTTTGTGGATTTTTCGTCTCACAAAAAACACGAAAATTTAATTGCAACAAATTTTTTTACGTTAATGTTAAGTGACATTGAAGTTGCTGAAAGTGCATTAAAGACATTTTATCAAAGGGTACCTGAAATGTATGGTGATTCTGCACGTACAGCTAATGTCCACCCTTAAATTCATGTGACTCAGATGGTAAAACTATGGGGTCCATAATGGACACACTCATTATTTGGTTTTGAAAACATGAATGGACTTATCTGTAAATTGTTCCATGGTACAAAACAGATACTAGACCAATTAGCATTTTATGTTACACAGCTCATAGATCTTCATGCTTTCAGACTAGACTCCTTTAAGCAGAACATAAGAGATGATACTTCAGTCATTTTGATTGTGACTCTGGTGTGTCGGGTTGTTCTTTTGAAGGAAAGAGTCATAAAGTTTCATTGCCATTGGAGATACATGCTATAGTTGAGCGTTTTGATAGTCACAAAGTCGTCAATACTTATATCTGAAGCAGCAAGTTTTGCAAAGGATGTACGCTGTATAGCTGTATTTTTGACAAAAAAAATCTCGCAATAGCAGTGTCTGTTTTTTTTGAAGCAATAAATGGAGAAATAAAGATTGGATGTATCAATCTATTTCATATAGATTTTAACTTGCACTTATCATTCCTCTTAATGTTACTTGTAGATTTTTGTCGTCATTGAGGCCATCGAGAAATGGTACAGTTGCTGAGCAATGTGGAAAACTAAGGAGTATGAATATTTTTTGTATTTGAAAACAGAAATACTCAACTTGCTATTTCTCTTTGCAATATTTTTGAGAACTGTATATTACTAGAAATTAACAATGACAAACTAGTAGTGAAGTCTCCAAATGAGTTTAAATTTCATTGATTAATTTTATCATTATTACATCATTTCATCATTAACAATTATAACAAAAAGTAATGCACTTCCAAAAATAATTGAAACTTTAGTTAAAATGAGTATAGATCTAGGTAAGGTCTTATTAAGATATTGGCACTTTTGGGATCTTGGCTTTATTTTACCAAAATATCAGCAAGATCCCATAAGATTTTTCACTGGGTAGGTTTATAACTCACAGTAGGTGCTTCATTTCTCTGTTATCAAATTTGTGTTCATTTACTATATTGTTGTCTCCTGATATCCCTCTTTTTGTGTTTCTCTTCTCCTCACACTAATGCAAGCTTTGTGTCAGTAAACAACTGTAAAATACAAACATATTATGCATGAACATTAATGTATGCATAAACATTGTTTTTCTTTCTCTAGCCCTATAACTACATTGTGTATCAAGACGTAATGCACACTACAGTGCATGTACATGTATGTACATTAAAGGATTCCTCCTTTAATGTACATACTTGTATGTGTACAGTACAGAGAATGGATGCCAGTCTGGTCAGTAATTTGATGTATCCTTTGTCGTATAAGAGAGTGTTACCAATACTTAACAAATGATAAAAAGAGCTTCAAAATTTCCAATTAGGACAAGTAAGTGTTTAAAGATTAACATCATTGTATAATTAAAAATTATAAACTCTTTCTGTCTCACTTAGTACAATAAAATCAAAGTACATTGTGTTCCATGGGCATTCACTAAGGATCAGGAATAAGACAAGGATCGGTTATTAAGGCTGTGTTGCATTGGCTGAAGCATTGAGTGGTATGTAATGTACATGTTAATATTGAGTACTGCACGTATAATTTTATTGGTGATTGTCACAGACCTTAAGTCAGTTTCAAGTATTACCAGTGAGTTAATTGCATAGTTACCTCACTGCTGTTTATCAATGTAGTCGCATAGCATCTCTAGTAGTGTGGTAGTTGTAATATTAGTCATACCACCTTCCTCTTAGAGAATTAAAAGGGCAATTTGCTTTCCTTTCTTCACACTTCGACAGATGTAATGCATGTTTATTTTAACTGTAACCATGTTAAGTTGCTAGGATACCAATCATCGCCATTACACCCCTTTACCTCCATTCTACTGGCCAGTGTTATACTCTCTGTGCACTGTAATGACTAGAGGATTGTGAAGCATTATAGGAACTACAAGGAGTATAGTGCGTCTTCTGCATCAAATGATAGGTTATTGTCGCTAGAATTTCTATAAGCAAACGGCTATTTTTTGATTAGCAAACACCTAATGACTTATTATCAATACATATAGTGATAAATTTTAATAACGCACTAAACGGTACCTCTTGTCAGTTCCAGTCACATATTCTTTTCAAAGAAGTTTCACTGACTGCATAATTCCTACTAGTATCAGCATACAGCCTGTAGACCATGCGTCGGGACACACTGGATAGCAATAGTTTGGCATTTCCATAATCCCCATCTCCAGATTTTCTGCCAGGTAGATGGCGTAGTCTTCAGCATAGGTCTCCTAAAATGCTACATCTTTAATGTCCTCCACAGATAAAGAATGTCATTATGAAAAAAGTCATTAATGGTCTCCTCCTTTTTTGATTTAGTAATTGGCTCATTCATTTAATTTATGCTTGCTGTATGTACAGAGGGGACTTCATTTTACTGAAAAAAGGATAATGGTGCAAAACAATTAAGTACTATTTATTATTGGACAACACTTCTAAGTCAATAATAACATACAGTATAGTGCTTTAAAAAACCAAGTAGCTACTCCACATTTACCCTACTATTGCATAGGTAGTTCGTTGTTCTTTGTTGCACATGCACAATGTGACAGTAGTAGCAGCACGCATGGTCAGTAGCAAACCATAACTCGACGGTACAATGGAGCGAAGGCTGTCCTAAACAGGCATCTAAAACCTAAGAGCAGCAGTACAGATGAGCTTGGATAGTACAGACAGCTAACAGAAGCATCTTCAAGTTCTTTCAGCCAACAGAAGCATCCTCCACTTCTTTGAGAGCCTTTTTAGCATTTACAACTACACAACATGTGACTGGGTGGTACCACAGCACTTTCTGGGCGTAACGCATTAAAGAGTAACAAAGAGTATGGAAGTAAAATAACAACCTATGATATTCTCTTCCGTACCTTGCTCTACTTATAATATTATTTTATTCTGACATTCGCTATTACTACAGCTACTTGTAACATAGATTAAGAAACTTTATAACGTCAGTCAGAAAATGTCAGATAGGCAGCACTGGCAATGACTTGAGAACCTGTGTGCAGAATGGTATGGTATAGTACTTTTCTATCTTCTACATTGGGCTGGATATTTGAACTTTCGCTTCAAAGATATGCCATGTATAGAAATCCATTAACACGAGTACGTATAACAACTTTTACATTCCTACTTCTTTAATTCATAGTACGCATATAACAGACACTCCGCCAATTTACTTCACGTTACCTTATTAGAGAAGGATTGACCTAAAATGCTACCTGTATCAATGCCACAACTAATTTTTCATAGTTAAGATGGATTGTTGCAATATCTTCTCCATCATCCTTCGTGACAACTTTTTGCTGCTGAATAGTAAAACTAGTCTACCTAAAATGAAATTAAAAGGAGGAATAGTAAGTGTAACTAATATCAGCAATTGAAGAACAGTAGTTATTCTAAGCAGGCATATCTAGATTAAATTAAAATTAATAACTCAGTTATTCTTTAGTTCATCAATATGTGTCAATAATGATTTTGCGGAAGCATTTAATATAAAACAGTCTGCTGGGAACTTAATACATTCCGTATAACGCTTTAATTTAGCAGAGTTTAATTTTGGCGATTGGCAGTTTACAAGAAGGATCGCCAATACTAAAACTGACAATCTTTAATGCGCATGCTCAGTAATGCACATGTACACAAAAATCGCCAATTTAAATACCGCCAATTACAATTTTACAGCGAAATCGCCAAAATAAAGCGCTGCCAAAATAAAGAGTTATACGGTACCGGTAAGTAGCTCCAGCCTAGTTGTTAGTGCATTCACAACAACGAAATTTACTGATTCTTAGCAACTCTGCATGACACATTGTGACTGTAATTTCAAAGGAAGAATGACGTCATCATTGATAACACATGAATTCAGTAACCTGTAATAATAATTATAAATGGTTATACATAGATAAACAACTTACATTGGTATTGGGAACATCTGTAGATTGAAGGCAGAAGTATGAAAGTATTTGATCTGTGGACACAAAGTTTCTAATTCCTCCATAGTATGAGAACCAGAGGGTACAACACTATCTGCAAGAAGCATTTTTTCTGTTGGTAACTAAAACATTGTAAAAAGAGATTGAGTACACTTCTCAACAATACATGCATAATACAGAAATGCCCAGCAAAATTAAACTTAATATTATTAAAAGAAATCCATCATTATACTCACCACTTTATGCCTTTCTTGTACTTGTTTATGGACTTCCTTGTTTATATTCAAGATTTGATGTCAGAATCACTCCTAAAGAAAAATATAGATTACTACGCACACGCATGTATGAAGCATTTTGGTGAAAGAAATTGTGATCAATATTAACTTTTGAACCTCTAGGCTTTTGGGTGCATGCTTTATGATGCTAAATGACATATTTTAATGAAATTGCTAGAATTCATGTCCAGAAGTGAGTGGACACGGATAAGTATACAGTGCAATTTTTTCCGTGTATTATTAACTTGATTTATACAGGGCAGTAATGGGCTTATCCTATATCTCTCATTACAGGAAAAATTATCAAAATATAGCATATGTAGCCATTCCTGAACATTATACTTGTGTTCTTGCAAAGTTTAATCTAGATTGAAGAAATTTTGTGTAGAACATTTTTCACTTGAATGAGTGGTAGTCAAATTCAGAAGTCGCCATTTTCCCATTTATTTTACATGAAAAATTTCACTCAATAAATTTAAAATTTTTTTGGATAGTTAGAACAATAAATATATAAAGTTTTGACAAAATGTAAGCATAATTTGTGATAGTACAACATTTTTACAGCCCAATAGTACAAAAAAAGAAGGGAAAACTTAAACTTTGCTTGGAACATTCATCAAGGTTATATAGGGTAGTCAAGTGTAAAATTGCAATTGCGCCATTATTTTTGTAATGGCTTTCGTGTCAACATAAGCCTGATATATAAGCTTTTTCCTCTTTAGAACTCTTGCTACTTGCTTCATAAGCTCTATGCCAGTGATAACAGCCTGATTGATCTATATTGAAACGTAAGATCGTCTTTTTAGGCCTTAAGATAGAAGTGAATCTTGCTGCTTAATCGGCCTAGCTCAGTCCAGTAAACTTGGCCTTCCACCACCATCCACATTGGCTACAACAAGCATTTCAGTGTCTTAGAGAATACTACATTGATCAAGTAAGTGTCTAACATCTTTTCCAAACAAAGAATACCACAGAGATTCATTATAAGCAAAAATACAACTGCCTTATGTAGTCCGATGTAGCAGTGCCACGCTTGCCGTCTAGATAAACAAATTTTAAAGTAATACCACCTCTTACTTGGTCAATAAGAGTTGTAGAAAGCCTTCATAGTCGTTTAAAATCCCAGCTTTACACTATATAGAAGTTATATTGCTTCGAATAGAGACCTTACATATCCATTTCTTCTCCACCATTACTCGTTACCATGAAAATATTTAATTATTTCAATGAATATGAATATCTTTAAATTTTAATGACAGGAAGTTCCATTCCAATTTCTGGACATGTTCAGCCATCATTAACAGCCAGAGCCTGAAATATTTGTAGGGCATTGGCCATTTCACTCAATTCACTGACCATGTTTTTGTTGTTTTACCATTTAGTCTCAACATAATTTTTAAAATAATCATACAATTTGTAATTACTTAAAAGCAATTAAACCAAATGAATGAAATATGGACAGGATTTGCCACAATGCATGCTATGTACAGCATTTTCATGAACACCTAAGCACTTTTAAAATAACAAAATATCTAATTTTGATTGGAATCAGCTCTACACAACACAAAAAACATGTATACATATCTTGAAAAGTTATAAAAGTGGAGAATTTTCTTGGTGATTTTTTGAAATACCTTACCCAGCAGACTTGGGGTGAAATGTAATAGTAAAAGGCTGCAAAAGTTGTGGCAGCCATTTTATTTGGGGGTGAATCGTACTTAGTAACGCTATCGCGCTACTAATAGTAATAGTAATGATTACATATACTTGTGTAATAGTAATGTATTAGTAATTGAAAACAAGCGTATTAGTGTAAAAAATTCCTAACATTGTGTTCACCACCGTATGTTTATCACTCACATGTATTAATCCTCACTTGTATTATTCCTAGAATCATAATTATTGACTATTATTATTTATGATGAATTTAAGCATGCACAGTTAGACCTACATATGTACCAACACATAACACAAATATACATAAACCAACATAATTATCGTACATACATGTAAATATTAATCTTATCATCTCTCCGAAGAATGAGATTATTATTGATCTGGTCATCACTCCGAAGAGCGTGATGGATCATATCATCACTCCGAAAAGTGAGATTATATTGATATTATCATAGATATTATACACGGAACAGGATTGGAAACAAGGATCACGTGAGCACATTATGTATTAAAACCAACCTAGTTTGCCGGTAACTGGTTAATTCATGGTTATTAACATTGAAATTTCAATTCCGTAATGGGGATGAATGGAGAATGTTAAAAATACTTTGTGGGAATCTTTAGCGTATACCTGGCGGTTTTATAACAAGGTGTCTAGTTTTATGGCTACTTCTTAACATCCTACAGTGGATTAAGACATTTGTTACGGTGCGCATCTGTTAGTTTGAGAGTAATGGAATTCTGGCTTAAGCCTCTTTGCTTTGGCACGCCATAACTTCTTGAAACATGCATACAAACACAATAGATGCCTTATTCCACTAGAGACCCTCAAGAGGTAGCCATAAAGGCTCCTACTAGCCTGCTTTGTCCTCCAATCTTGTTGCTAGAGGCCCACAGAGTATCTCCATTCATCTCCATTACGGTCACCAGTTCCCGGCAAACTTGGTTTCAATGTATAATGTCCTCTTGTGATCCTGTTTCCAATCCTGTTCCGTGTATAATATCTATGATATTATCAGCACTCCAAAGAGCATGATCACTATTGATCTTATCATCACTCCGAAAAGCGTAATTTTATTGATCTTATTGTAAAAGTGAGATTATATTGATCTTATCATCACTCCGAAGAGAGTTATTATATTGATCTTATTATCACTCTGAAGAGCGTGATTTTTTTTATCCTATCATCACTCCGAAAAGTGAGATTATATTGATCTTATCATCACTCCAAAAAGCAAGATTTTTTTTGATAGAGAGAGAGAGAGAGAATGACAAATACATGCATTGTACAAAGACACATATGCATACAAGACTATATGTACATTAAACATAATACAAAGGAAGACAATAAATGTACCAGTACATACATACAAAGCTAAACACATTCACATACTTAACATTTATAAAACATCCAATGCATAATACATGTACAGTACATACATATGTACATACAATACAAACACAATCATAATACATCTATAGTAAATATACGCTCAAATCATGAATACATTCAAATATATTATCCACTCTAAAGAGATGGATTTTATTAATGGTATCTTCACTCAATACTTAAAGCAAGTGTGAAATTTTACTTCTGGGCCCACCATCCATCTCCAATCTCCATTCCAATATTATGAATAAAGTCAAGAGTTACATATTATAATATAATATAGACCACAATACTTTTGTGGTTTTAATTTGTATTAGTATATTTTCTCTTAACTATCCCAGAAGACACATTATCATTTATAATCTATGGTTCGTTAGTCTATCCATTTCATCATTTGCTACTGTTGATGATGTGATTTTCTTTTTGACTAGTCCTAGTAGAGCAACTCCTTGGAGTGTTCTTACTCTACTTAAGGCCATTCCATCTTCAAACATTTTAGGACCTAAATTGATTACAGCAGCATCAAGGAATAGACCCTGAACTTTATGTATAGTAACTGCCCAGCAAGGTAGTAATGGTAACTGCGTACGCTGTAATGTTTCTCCTTGCATGCTTGCCATAGAACTTGGCCATGACTGGTTCTATTGGGACAGCTTCTTGTTCTGAAGAATCATCAATTGTGACATGGCTCACTAGACCTACACGTGGGTCATGAAATTTTGCATATACTTTTTGTAATAAGTCCCCTTTCTTTGCTTGATCATCGGCTCCATTTGGCCAAGAAAACACACAATTATTCCTCTAGCTCCATTTACTAATTCTTCCTCACATATAATGTTACGTCGTAACATAACCTGTGCTCCTATGGCTAACTTCACTTTACGTGATAAGCCAGCACAATCTCTATCATTGGAAGGTATGAGCGACTCTGGGACTTCTTCATGTGATACTACACCAGGAATCAGTGTTGTTGACTCTACTATTGAATGCTCTGCATCACTTTCATGTATTTTAGTAGAGTGTGATAAATCTTTCAAATCTACTGTCAATATATTCTTGTACTTGTTCTTTTAAAGGCATTAGCATCAACAAATGGAGGTTGACTGACATCACTGGGATCCTTGATTCCACTTGTCAATCTCAATCAGAGTACACTTATGTCAGACTTTGTCTGAGAACCAATTCTCACATGGTTGAGAATATCTGAATATTCTGTGTCTCCTCTTTGTCTCATATTTTGAGTTAGTTCTATTAGTTTGAACTCATCCCTCCACAAGTGTGTTGAGCCTGGATTATAGCCTCTGCCATCTTGAAATTCAAATTTGTCCTTCACTGGTGGCAACTGAAAGAAGTCACCTACTGCAATGACATTTAGTCCTCCAAGGAGAACCTCAGTGTCATCAGTTTCTTTAATTTCAGTTAGCCTTTTGTGAATGAAGGACATTGTTAAGTATGAGACCATACTTATCTCATTTATTATTATAGTGTTGACATACTTCCATGATTGTCTAAAATCCTTTAATCTCTCAGCTCCAAGGTTTCTTTAGGTACACTGTATTAAATACAGTGTTATTGCAACACCTGTAAGGGTGTCATGGCTATCCTTTAAATTTGACACAAGTTGTAGTGTTGTAGTAACACCCCTCTTTTAATAGAACAACACCAAGCTAGATTGATTCAACACCCCAATAGTAAACAACACCCAAATTTTTGACACCCACAAGTGTATGCCAACACCTCAGTTTTAACAGTATAGTGGAGTTTACATGCTCTACAGGAAGATTGAGAGCCCAATGAATAGTTAATCCACCAATATTAAAGGCTGCAACACCAGTTGGTGCCATTAAAACACAAACATTTCCAGCACCAATATGAGCTCTTTCTAAATGCTCTTTGATTACACTGATTACATGGCTTTTACCAGTTCCATCACCACCTGTTATAAACATACGAAAAGGGCTGGGCATTGACTCTTTGGTCCTCATTTGAAAATCATGTACTGCTCTTGAATACTCAAGGACCTTCTCATAAGGGACTCTCTGGGAATCATTAAGACTTGCTATTCTTGCTTCAAACTCTGAGTCTAAAAAGCGATGCCTTGTGATAGAGTCTGGAGTCAATGCATCATCTATGTCACCAATATTTTGTTCTATATTTTGACCGCATAGATTTTGATGATCATTATTATCATCAGCTAGTAATGCAGCTAAATTATCAAGGTATAGTTGTAGTCATATATTGGATCATGACCATCACCTTCATTATTATTTTCGAAATTTACGTGTGAAGTACAAGGAGCAACAGGAGCGTACACAACATCGCCACATCAATTTAGAACACGTAATTGCTCCGTCGCTCTTTGTACTTCATCAGTAAAAGAGGAGTGTTTTTCTGTACTTAAAACTTGTAATTTATCTTTATTTGCTATAAATGATGCTTGAGCAGAGCCATAATTTCCAATGAAATCAGGAGTCTCATTTCTCCATTGGAGATAAAGAAAGATTAACTGATAGTAGTAACTATCACCATGAGACTCTTTTGTTATTGTTGGTAATCTCAAGCATGCTTGCTTTCATCTTACATAAATCTTTCCTAGACCATTCTTTAGTTCATATCTAGGTTGGGCAAGGGAAGGTTTTGGCTCATAATTTGTATCAGCAACGTTGTACCATACAGAAAAGTGTGCTAGACTCATACTGTCAAATGGTTCTCCATCAGGACGAGATTGATATCTATCTAATGGACCAGGATTGAAAACATCATCATCTCTAGTACTCATAGCTCTTAGCTTTCTATTTAATTTCAATAGTCTTCCTCTTTTCTCTGGTCTGTTTGTACTTATAAATACATATGATCGACTAGAGTCTCTTAAATGTAAGCCAGTAGTACAAAATACTGCCTCTTGAGCACCGAGAATCCTGTGACTTATTGAAGTGTTTGCTATTTTTAAAAGTTTTTGTCTCTGGATACAATTTACTGGTAATTCGTCTAACTTTCTTGCTATCTGTTGTTTAATCTGTTGTGGCTCATCTTTACACATATAATGGCATACATATTTTGCTGCTCCATAGACATTTCCTACAACTTGAATGTCCATGTTAGCTTTCCATGCTTTTAGTAGGTCTGGATTGTATGGATTTATCATCTCAGTACCTACTTGATGTTTCAGTATGTAGAAACGAGCTTTGTTTCCAACATCAGCATTTCTTTTGAGACAAGTTGTGTCACTTGGCCTCTTTGGGTAATCAAAGTGGCAGCGATTACGTCCATTTTTTCTACACGTTTGTGTATCATTGTTTTTGTAATTGCAATGCTAAATCTTCTAAATCATCATATTCACCATCTTTTGTTATGTGACAACTACCATATTTATCAATGAAACCTGGAGCTTTCCATCTACCTTCTACTGTCTACCCACCATAGACTATGTATATGAGGTGAGCCTCTTTGTTGAAACTCAACTCTCCGAAAGTAGTCTTTGATGTCACCTATAAGCTTACTAGCTCCATTCAATATATGATTCATAAAAGCTTGAAAGCGATGAGAGAAATGATGTGCTACTATCACTGTGTAGCTACTTAGCAACCTTCTATGTTCTGAAGTAGACAGCTCTTTTACTTCATCATCACTAAGATTCTTTCCATCACATTTTGCAAGTACACACATTAAATCAAACCAATTCATATCATCGGCACTTAATACAATAAAAAAAGTAGTTAGACCCAGCGTTCTAAACATGGCAAACAAATCAAGCTTTGCTTTGTTCCAGTATGCTGAGGAATCACGTATATTTCGCATAAATGCATATGAATTCTCTGAAAGCTCCGTGTTTTCACTTAAATCTCCATTTAACAATTCACCAGCAGTGATACGCCCTGTGCTACCCAATAATGATGATGATCTAATGCGCATTGCGATTGATACAGAATCACATAATCTCATCTTTTCAAGTAAATTTGCTGACCATAGTAAGTATGGAATATTACTAGACCAGCAATTATCAGCATTAAGTAAACGTGACTGAATATAGTCAGTAAATGTTATTGGTGGGTCTCTTGCTGTATGAAGACCATTGACTCCATATAGAAATAGACATGGAAATGTCATTTCTTCTGCGCTATTATCTTTGAATAAATTTATTGGCTGGCCACTTACTCGAGGAAGCTGATGCACTTGATTATTATATGATCCATTTCTAATGAAGTGAATGGCTTCTCAAATTGGCAGTGTATGATCTGTTCTGACTACTGAACATTCAAATTGGGGAGGCTCAATGCTAGTACTATGCTCAGGTTCATTATTGCTGTCAGAACAGTCATTGCTATCTATAACAGATTCATCAATATTCACATCATTATATTATCTTTTAGACATCTGAGTGCATCAACAACCAATGGCTTCCTCACTACAAATAGGTTTCTAGTGCTAGCAGATGTGCTTGATTGTGCAGTGTTAGCACAAGCACTGTTTGTACTGGTATTAGCTCTAGCACTCTCAGGCCCACTACTAGTACTGGCTGTTTGATCACCAAGTGGAACTGAGACTGTAGCATTTGTGCTCTCTGGTGGCTTAACTAACACAACTCGGTCACTATTTAGTGGCCTAGGAAAAGAATTATATACTTCAGACACATTTGCTGGAAAATTCATGGTCTGTCCAGCCAATGCTATTTGTCCCAATGGCAACACTCTTAGTTTCATAAAGGTTTGCACTCTTGAAATTAGTCTCTGTTTCATTGTGTTCAAACGGGATAATTCAGGTGGGATTTTATTTACATGCATATTTTTTATTATAGCAAATGGAGGAATTTTCCTTTTCTTTAAAAAAGCCATATACATCTACTACAAACATGAACACTATCATTTACTTCTTCATTAGGCAATAAGCCTGATAATTGTGTATCATTAATGCATGCATGATAATGCTGTTGTAATACATCATGCACTTTACTCACATCAACCAATAATACACCTTTTGGGTAGCACAGACGTTCACATGTACAGCATACACTGGTTGGAGATTGTCGTATCTCTTTTTGAAAAATTTTTTGACGTCTTTTCTAGATAGCTGTTGCTGACGAACATATTCTGGTGAGGGAGCTGAAGGTGGCTGATTGGCCAATAAACCTCTACAATATTTATCATTATTTGATTATGATGAGCTCTTTGCTCTTCAGATTCTGAGGCTCTTCTTTCATGATCTCTTTTACAAAGATCTAAGAGACGTTCTCTTTGAGCTTCTGATTCACTGGCACATCGCTGCTGTGATCTTTCACTTATGTCAGCAAGACGTTCCTGTCTTTGAGACTCAGATTCATTGTTAATTCGTTGCTGACTTCTCTGTCTTTGATCACTTAGACTGCTTCTCTGTGATCTGGTGATTGATGATTGGTACCTCTTTGCTGATTTCTATGTCTTTGATCACTTAGATGTGCTTCACTGTGATCTGCTGATTCATTACATATAGATCTAGCCATCTGCATATTCCTGCATCTTTCTCAATCTTTTGGCTTTATCTTCTTGAGACTCAGTAGATCTATGTTCCCTTTGCTTTTCTTTCAAGTAATCAATGCATATTTTTTTATTATTACTCACATTTTGGAGTGGTAGCCTACACTTTATTGCAGGTGGGCCATAAAAAGAGTCTATGATATCTTTCCTCTAGTGCTTTTTATGTGACGATACTGTTGTAGTGTGTGTGTGTTGTTGATGGCGATACGGCAGGCATCCATTGAGGTAAAACTCGCTTCTTCTTTGCTACCGTTTCTGGTAAGAAAGTTTCCATCTTCTAACCTGAAGTTATTTTTGAAACTGAGTGTCTCACATCAGTTGCTTAGTTATAGTAATAGGCTAATAATAATAATAATAATAATAATATAGACCTATTAATTAATGACACATTAATTATTATTATTGGCTCCTAAATTATTAATTACAACAGCTGCAACTGATTTCATTTTGGGTAGTACTTAGTACTGACGATTAATTGAAGTTGAAATGGGAGAAGACAATGAGGATTATGATCTCTCCTTTACGACAATGATGTAAATGCTTCTATGATATAATTACAATTAAATAAGCTTTATATAAATTTTCAATAGGAGGAAATGAAGTCTCTACCAGGGACTCCGAATTGGCTACCACCGCCAGATGAGACTGCCGATGATTTACCACCACACCGTAGAGGAGGAGGTAGAAGACCACCACCTACCCCCTCCCATAACACCACCACCTCCAACACCTCCGCCAAGACAGGAAGGCAGGCGTCTCGAGGAAATACCTACTGACCAAGGGGGTTGTGATCAATTGCCGGTTGGGCCTCCGGCACCCAGGACAGAAGCAGGAAGAGGGGGTGGAGGTGGTACTGGTAGAGGTGACGGGTCTCGTGGTAGAGTTGCCGGGCACGGGTCACTAGACAGCAGAGGTGGGAGACCAGGGAGAGGAAGAGGAGAGCGGGGCAGGCCAGGGAATAACAGAGGAACAGTGAGAGAAAGGTGGCAGGCCCAGCCGCAGCAGTGTCAGAGTCCCTTTACTACACCGTGGCACCAAAGAAGAAGGGGAGGGAGAGGAAGGGGAGGGAGAGAAGGGGGATTGTGGCAGGGACAAAATAATAGTGTACTTAATCAATTGGACTGACTTTTAGATATTATAGAACTTATACTTACAAATAACAAGTGAACTATATAGCCTGTAATTATACATGTATCTAACACTTATTTATTCAATAAAATTAATTCTAATAATTATTGTAATATTTTATTTATACTGTAGTCATGTTCACCAGTTGAGGTGAGTGTGGATGGGTTGACTAGTGGATCATGTGGTCACCACTATGCAATATTTCTTAGATGATATTCCTTAACTATGCAATCTTATATTCTAGAAATCCTATTATGCATGGTGAGAGAGCATTTAAACAATTTTTGTTACATTTAAACTATTTACTTATTATTTTACTTTACTGAAGTGAAAATGACTTGAGCCCAGCCATTTCTAGTACATCTACATAGTTTGAATTGCACAAAGATCTGTAATACAACTTAGAGCCAGTACAATGGCAGCCATTTTGTTTTGATTACCACACCCACAACATAACGTGGGTGGGCGTTGCTAAGGTGTGCATTTCTCTAATACAACGTGTATAATGGAATGTATTGTTGACATACAATCAAATATATATACATCTCACGTGGGTGAAACCAATCTTAGGATGACCTGGGGGCTACGCCCCCAGGTCGTAAAAACACAGTACCTTTCATAGTAATATGAAATAGATAGTCAGTAATAGTAATTGTAATAGAAATTATGATGTAATTGGCGTTGATTACACGCATGCTGCACTTAACAGTATGCAGCACCATTAAGTGTCAATTTGTCAGTGCCACTGTCAGGAGGAACTTTGTAACACCCACTTCTGTTCAATTTGCTTAGTCATATGTGGAGAGCACGTGCTTTTGTTTATGTAGAAGTACCTTGATGTGAAAGTAATATTAATTACGATGTTAAAGTAATAGTAACAGCAATTAAAAGTCAATTATAAGCAATAATACTTTAGTTTTGTCAAGTGATGTAATGGTAATAGTAATATCAAAAACTTTCTGGTAATAGCAATTGAAATACATTACATTTTTATGTAAATGACCCCATGTATGCTATACAGTAAAAATTTTTCACCCAAATTTTGACAATCCACGGATGAAATGCTATGAGCACAATGCTAGTGTTCTGTGGGAAAAGAACACTATCCCCATTAATGCAATAAATGGGAGAGCAAATTAAGTATGTGGTAACAGTTTCAAAGTAATTTAAGGTGAAGAACAACTGCATATGATACTGATAATTAATACATTTAAAATTTCAATTATCATTGAGCTACAATATGTCCATCAAAAGTAGCAATTTGCTTTGGTGCTTGAGGTCTCCTTCGAACTCTCGGTGCCTCAAACTGTAGCTGGAGATCTGGACAATAAAAATTAGCCAATAGCTCCCAGGTGAAATCATGACTTCATTCCAACTGGACACAAAATTTTTTTTTTAGGGTCAAAATCTGTAATTCTTTTAACAAGATATTTTTTGACAGATGACATCCTTAAATATGAAAGGATTATAACTTAGAATTTGATAAAGATTTTGAGAATGGTGTTGTTCTGGTTTTTATTTTTGAAATAATTCTAGTTTTAGGTTTAGTACTAAGCCTTTAATATGAAACAGGTAAAATATACTCAAGATTTGGCACAGCAATTAGAAGAAAAGCTATTTCTAAAACCAGAGTACATGTATGCCAGGCCAAATCAAGGCTCCCAGCTATCTTTTTAGTTTAGGGTTTTATTGCTATTTGTTTGCCCACTTTGACTTCTTTTGGCAGTAGCCAAACTTCATGAATATAACAGAAAAATTCTTAAAAGATGAACAGGCTCATGTGGGTGGTGATGTTGGGGTAAATACAGGAAAAGATATTAACATACCATTACTGATAAAAATGCGAAGGCTTGCGGCAAGTTGACATGCTGGCTAGAATAAAGGCAACAGATTGTTGCGCTTAGAGACAGAGACAACAAAAAGTGTTATCTAGTTACTGTTACACTATAATGTATACAAAACATATGGACACTGTGATGTTTACTCCCTTCACTTTGCTATCAGCTGCTAACGCGCAGTATTGGCGCAACAGTTGACAGTATTATAATAATACTAAAAGTTAAAAAAGAAGGTAGAAGAGAGGTAGAATGTCCAGGACAATTAATACATGAGGAAGAGAGCATGAGAGAGAAATGACTGAACAATAGAATAACAATAGACAAAGAACTCTCTGGCATTCTAAAAATAGTAACAGAACACATGTTCACCACTATCCTCATAACTAGTCATAACTAACATAATCACAAATGACAATAGTAATAATAATAATAATGTCTCTCAATTCTTATTATTAACAATAATAATAATAATGATAATAATAATAATAATAATAGTAACAACAATATTAACACTAATAATAATAATTACAACAATAACAATAATAATTCGTGTATGCAGATACAGTCACTACATCCCCCCGCCAACTCAATTAAGCAAAGGGGCATACCAGTTTGGAGGACAACAAGAACGAGTTAGATATGGAGAACGAGTAGTACGAGTTTCCTCTGTCGTTCAACGAGTTTTCGGGAATGGTGTAAAATCATCCTCGGGTACCATAGACTCTTTCTTTTTAGGGTACCATGGACTCTTTCTTTTTTAATTATATGATCAATATGTTTCCTAAGATTAGTTCCATCGTCTCCTTGAATCAAGAAAGATAGCGAACCGAGGTACTTTGTAATTTTCCCTGGTTTCCACTTTGGATCTCCGTTGAAGTTTCTATACATTATTCCCTCCCCTACTAAAAATTTCCTAGTACAAGAGTGCTGATCATGGAAATCCTTCTGCTTATACTGGTTATTCTCTACTCGAGTGGCAAGATCTGGTTTCACCAAATCCACCTTAGACTTAATAATACAACCGAACATTAGTTCTGATTGAAAAACACCAGTGGTACCATGAGGAATAACCCTGTAATTAAGGAGAATACGTGCTAGTCTCTCAGACAGTGTACCAT
Source organism: Amphimedon queenslandica (assembly GCF_000090795.2). Lineage (NCBI taxonomy): Eukaryota > Metazoa > Porifera > Demospongiae > Haplosclerida > Niphatidae > Amphimedon > Amphimedon queenslandica. The sequence continues at coordinate 176,178 of NW_003546347.1, read as the reverse complement.
TAGCATCTTTCTTAAGAGCATTCTTGACTAGATGAACAGCTCTTTCATCCAACCCATTAGAGGCAGGATGGTATGGTGAAGAGGTAATATGGCGAATACCGTATTGAGTGAGATATAATTCAGACTCTTGTCGTACGAGTCACTGGCCATTGTCAGAACTGTTGGCAAAATATTACGGCAATAACAACTCAAGAAGCCCAGATAATGCAACCATCATGCAGAGATAACTCGTGCTGCCTATGCCAGTAGGGCTTCAGTGAATCATCACGACAGCTATCAGGAGATCCTGACTTCAGATGTTGTAGAACTAGGGACAGGGTAGAGTCTGATTTAGTAGCTGCAGCAATACTTTTAGCAGTAACAGGACTATTAGCTATGTTCTCTATTAAAAGAATTAATTCTGGAGGCATGAGAGTATTACTAATTGATTCACTTAATAGAAGGCAGCTTAATTTATCTGCATTAGCATGATTAGTAGAAGACTTGAAGTGTAAATCATACTCATATGCTGCTAGAATCAATGCCCATCTTTCAATACGAGCTGATGATTGACTTGAAATAGGCTTTTGACCACCCAATAAAGACAGTAGAGGCTTGTGGTCAGTAATTAAGGAAAAATGAATACCATGCAAGTAACAATGAAATTTCCTAACCCCTAAGACACATGCCAGACCCTCCTTTTCCACTTGACTATACTTCTTCTCAGTATCACTCAGTGTACGAGATGCAAACGAAATTTGCCTCTCAGTACCATCTGGGAAACAGTGAGCCAAAACTGCTCCAACTCCATACTGCGATGCATCACATGCAAAGAACAGAGGTAATGTGCTATCAAAGTGCACTAGACATTTATCATCAATCAACAGCTCTTTAGATTTAATAAAGGCTACTTCAGCATCTGCTGACCAATTCCAAGTAACATTATGATGCAACAACTCATAAAGTGGGGCTATTGTAGAAGGCAAATGAGGCAAAAAACGATTTTAATACGATAGTAGGCCCACATATGCTTTAAGTTGCATGATATTAGTAGGCGCACATATGCGCATGATATTAGTAGGCGTAGGGGCTTCTTTAATAGCTCTAATCTTCTCAACTGTGGGATAAAGACCATCTTTATCAATATGAAAACTAAGATACTGGACAGAAGAAGTACAGGAAGTACACTTCTCTTTCTTTTAATGCAGACCAGCTTCATGAAGGCGAGAAAATACTCTCTCTAGAGTTTGAAGATGCTCAGCGTGAGACTTGCCAGCTAACAAAATATCATCTATATAAACAGCTACATTCGGGCTATCTTGCAATAGACCCTCTATTACTCGTTGAAAAATTGCTGGCACTGAGAATATGCCAAAAGGCAAACGATTATATGTGAAAAGGCCTTTATGAGTATTGATGACAGTGAAACGTTTACTATCATTGTCAAGCTCGAGCTGCTGATAAGCTTGGGACATGTCCAGTTTAGTATAGATAGTGCCCCCAGATAATGCTGCTAACAGATCATCCAATTTTGGAATAGGATATGACTCTAATTTTGACGCTTTGTTAACAGTTACACTATAGTCACCACAAATTCTCACATTCACTCAATCACTTTTCAATACAGGCGCAATAGGTGCTGCCCACACAGAAAATTGAATTCGGGAAATAAATCCTGGGTCTGATAATCTTTGCAATTCATCTTCAACTTTCTTCTTATATGTGACCATAATTGACAAAAGGTACCTTATGGCGGATAGGAAAATTGGTTTTTAAAGCCTTAAAAATCTAACGTCCTGAGATCCATTTATCATGAAATTACTCCAGAGGATGCAAAAAGTTACTATGTAACTTTTAGAAACAATAGTTGTCTAATAAAGCACTCACACGTTGATATTTTTCAATATAATGATAAATTTAAAAATCCGCCATAAGGTACCTTTTGTCAATTATGGTCACATATACGTACGAAATAGGACGAGGCTTGTAAAACTTGGGAGTAACCTGAGAATCAATGTATAGATGGGCTTTGAAATTTTTAAGTTGACCCAACTCATTAGCAAAGACTCTCAAATTTATGCAATAACAAATCTATATATTCTCTACCTTTAATACTAAGTTCTTTATGCCAATCAAGCTTTATCTCATATAAACACTCACGACCAAACAAAGTAGGTCCTTTCTCAGACACAATATGTAATGGTAAAACAACAGCCTGCTTCTTGTAAACAACATTTACATGTACAATACCTTGTACTGTTAACAACTCCCCTGAATAGGTCCTTAAACGTGTTGATGACTCTTCTAAAACTTTGAAAGGAAAGTGTGAACGAAATGTCTCCAAAGACATAATGGAAACAGATGAGCCAGTGTCTAGCTCCATCTTGACTGAAACATCATCCATGAAAACATCAACGATAATGGGATCCGACCGACCCGTTCTGACTGTGAAGGAGTTCTCGTCGCAAGTATCAGTAGTGTCACTAGTGTGAATATCGTGTACAGGACTATCGGTCGTCTTGTAATCACTTGGGCATGAAGGGGTAGAACGTCTTGGGTTGCTACAGCAAACGGAACTGATATGTCCAGTTTTATTACAGTTAAAACAGGTAGCGGTCTTGCATCGACACTTATCACGAGCATGTCCTGACTGTCCACATCTGTAACAGTTACGTTTACCACCACCACCAGCTGTGTGATGTTGTATATTATGATTATGAGGCTTCTGATGGCTACATCCTGCTCCTGCTCTAGTAGAGTGCACAGGGTCTGAACCATTTGAATGCAACTCTTTTGAATCTTTCATTGCTTGCTCCAGGGATGTGGCATGCTGTAGAGTGTGAGATCATCACCCTCTGACAATAGTTGCTTCTGGATAGCTGCATCATTGATACCACATATCAGTCGATCCCTCAGCATTACATCTAGATGGCCACCAAAGCCACAGTCTTTAGCAAGTAACCTTAATCGAGACATGTACTCAGCAACTGACATGTGAGGCTTACGAATACATCTGTAAGATTCAAAAAGATAGTATATTTGTGACCTCTTAGGTGCAAAATGATGCTCCAGCTTCTTCAACTCTTCATATGACTTGTCTGTTGGCGCTTCAGGGACTAGCAGACATCTCAACGTTTTATATGTGTCGGCTCCTATCAAACTTAAGAAGGTAGCTCATTTCTTGTCCGCTCCCATAATACCATTTGCAATAAAGTATACATCGACTCTCTCAGAGTATAGATTCCAGTCATCATGCTCAGGATTCAAAGGTCCAAGCCGTCCAACAGATCCAGCCATGACAGAATAACTTTAGTGAGTTTACACTCCTTGTCGCCAATGTGATGTTTACTGTGCTATCAGCTGCTAACGTGCGCAGTATTGGCACAACAGTTGACAGTATTATTATTATACTAAAAGTGAAAAAAGAAGGACGAAGAGAGGGAGAATGTCCAGGACAAACAATACATGAGGGAAAGAGCACGAGAGAGAACTGACTGAACAATAGAATAACAATAGACAAAGAACTCTCTGGCATTCTAAAAATAGTAACGGAACACATGTTCACCACTCATACTCATAACTAATCATAACCAACATAATCACTAATAACCAATAATGACAATAGTAATAATAATAATAATATCTCTCAATTCTTAGTATTAACAACAATAATAATAATAATAATAATAATAATAATAACAATAATAGTAACAACAATAATAACACTATCAATAATAATTACAACAATGACAATAATAATTTGTGTATGCAAATACAGTCACTACAGACACCATCAAAATCTTTCATAAGTTAATCATAGAATAAAAAATTTTAACAAGACGCAGGGTTGCATCTGGACAGCATGACTATACAACACACAATGGCAATTTTACCCACACAATAAGCATGATATCCCGACACATGCTGAATGACAAAGTAATTGAATTGTTCAACCTCTGGGACCAAATAATAGTTAACATCACTAAGCATTAATTCTGTTCATACTACAAAATGATACTTCAACTTTAAATCCTACAAGGCAGCCTTTAGATGGCAATGTACAATGTGCACTGAGCACCCTATTAGTTACGAAGTATGACCAGTAAGCCTGAAAAGAGATAACAATACTTACCTCAAGATACAGCTGCACTAACAGTGAGAACTGTTTCAGACACAAACTGTAGCACAATAAGCACCATTGAAATTGCTTTATGGTAAGATTCACTGATAATTTACTAATTTTGCTAGGCTTACGTATTTGTTACGTCATTGTCACCATGGTTACTGAATGACACATCACACCCTTTGGAATCATCACAGTTTTTAAACTTTCCGGGTCAATATCGTTTCTAACTCACCCGTCACGTCACCTTAAAAAATCTGGTTGTAAATACCGTAATTTGCCTTTTATTCATATAAATATTTTTTGTTTAAAAAAATTGAAGCGTAATTATTTTCATCTCATCATAGTGTACAAAACCGTATCAACTACCGTACGCATCTTAATTTTGGTGGTGTATTAAATTTTCTTAACTTTGTGCTTAAAAACAAACCCATGAAATTTAATTTTTAACCCCTTCCCTTATAGACACCCACATGTCTGTACATGCTTTGATTGTTTTATATACCTCAGTATACTTTTGAATCAAAATATCAAGACAATAGCACTTTCAAAATACTTCCAGAAAGTCAAATCTTGTGAATACTCAGTTTCAAATGTCACACTCTACATCTCATAACATGCCTGCTCAAAAGCCTGATAAAGAATTGAAGAAATGCAGAGGCAGTTACATGAAATTATCGCCTGATAAAAAGGCAAATATTGCCAGATATGCTTCAGAACAAAGTGTGTCGAAGGCTGTGAAACGCTACAGGAGTGAAGGAGAGCAGTGTTCGTGATTGGTTGAATGCTTATGAGAGAGAATTACAAGAACAATTAATATCAGCTGCTCCTGGTGCCGTAGTGGAGGCAGTGGCAGCATTGCCTGGTGAAACCAAGGGTTGCCCTCCTGACCTAAGGATAAAGCTAGATGACATGCTCCAAGAGAAGTTAAAAAGTATGAGGGATCGTCAAACATAAATGGTAAATGATAACAGATAATGGATACATTTTACATTTAATAGTACATGTACATGTAACAATAATACTGAGGAAAAGTAACCAAAACAAAAACACTGTCCCTATAAAACCTCAGTGGTTACACTACTGGAAAACAAGTGAACATATTAGCCTCTAAGCGATGTACCAAATGATTGTGTAATTTTGCTTGATTAAATAAATTGGTAGTGGATGGATCTGATGTAAGTAACAGTGCAGTAGCATTTGCAATTGCACACAACCACAGTCTGACACCTTTGTTTTTAAACAGATAGTAATATGATACTTAATCCATCTTGATTAAATAATCTTTTGATCAGAAACATAGTGTCTTCATCTACTTCCTCATATAAAGAATCAAACACTCTTGTCCCACCATGCTGACATCCTGTTGTTGAAAGAATTATCCAGTGATTTGAGCAGCAATGACATATGAGGAAAGTTTCTGATTCATCTATCAGTGACAGGTTTCTTACTGGATAGCTTGAGTGTTAAATAGAATCCATTAAATAAAGGAAACCGCTTCTGCAGTACAGTGGCATAGGCAGGGCAGCAAAGGTACAGGGGCCAAAATAAATACGGCGCGTGAACTGCGCTGTATTTTGGCCCCACCCCTCCTTTTTTGCACAAGATATGCCCATTTTATGTTTTAATTAATTTTTAATTATAGTTATGATTGTAAACAAAAGCTATTGTAAACAAATTCGTCTGTTCTCCTTAGCAAATTTGTCAACTACTAAGTCAAGGTCCAGTTAGCTAGAAAGATCTCTCTCAATAGACAAAATTGTGATGTTACTGAGTCTTGTTTCATTCATAGTAGACCTCAGATATTTTTTTGTTCGTTTCAAGGTTGAAAATGTACGCCCACACTTAGCTGTACTCACAGGAATGGTCAAAACTAGTTGTAATAGCTTAAGAATTTCAGAAAATACTACTTCAAGTGGCTTCAGCGCCAAAAAAACTTCCAAAATATGACCTAGTTTTTTCCGGATAGTGTTCTTTTTGCTATTGGCAACTCATGATCCAGGCTCATGTAGTCCAAGCTATAAGCTGATATCACTGGTTCTAAAGACTTTATTTCAAGAAAGTCAGCGGATGTTTGAGAGAATGCTTGCAGAGCTTTAAGCAAGACAATATTATTGTCACTAAATTGCCGCTTTAGTTCACTGCTAAGAAGGCATCCAGAATTGGGTAGTAGAAATTAATCTTTAGGTTATCTTCTTCACAGCTACTTCCTGTTGTTTCCCAAATAATATGGGCTTCAAATCTACTGGGCGGTCTGTGCATTCTTTTTCCTGTTTCAATTAAAATGTTGTCACCTCTTTTGAGTAGGAATGGAATCTATTCCAGTGACTGTCAGACCTGTACTCTGTAAACGTCTCAATAGTGACCGAAATGAGCTCTGTTGCTTTTAAAAGATAATGGTTTGAGCTTTGGAGAACATCAGAAAGACTTTTAAAACAGGATAGTAGCTTTTCAAAGACTACCAAACCAATGATGAACTGAAAAGTACTAACCTGTGCTAATATTCCACAAGCTTTTTCAGCATCTTTGCCAGGCCTAATCTCTGTTAAAGTAGCTGGCGCAGCATCATATGTGTTCAATAGAGCATTGATAGCAACATGACGAATAGCCCAACGAGTTTCTGAGGGCCTCTGCAGTTGTTTTGGCTGCTTTTGTGGATATATAATGGATTGCTGATGCATAAATATAGAATGGGACTTGGAGGACGAAATGAAAGCGTGAAGAAGATTAAGCAAGGCAAAAAATCTGCTGGCAACCTTATTGATTTTACACAGTCCACAAGACACAACTTAAAGGGAGGCTTGCACGCGAAAATGAAAATTGAGATTATTGCTCTATTTCAATGTAACCTACCTAAATAGACTATTCCTAGTTGCATTCTTGCATTGCACTTGCTTTGGGAAAGTTAGAGCTTGCTAAAGTTGCAGGTTTCAATTTACTTCCTGTTCGGGGGTGCGGTCATTGATGACGTCACGGGGGGAATCATAATAGTATTAGTTGCTATGGCAGAATGCAGCAGCAGTACGGATTCTCTCACACCAGCAGCATCAGATATTGAGAATGATGATTTAAGCAGTACTGTACTACCATGCCAGTATGAACCTGAAGGCAGTGAAGTTGATTCAGAGGATAGTCCAGATGATGAGAATGAGATGAGGTTGAACAATACAAACTGGTATGAATTATAAGTTCTAATGCAGTTATTATTCTTATATATTACAGGTGCTTATGTGGAAACTGCTGTGCAATGCCTACAGTTGAAGAAAGTATTTGTTGCCGTGAAATAGAGCAAATAAAACTTAAAAATAGAAGAAGATCCAAATACAAATATTACATGTATTACAGAACACGTAGGATTCCCAGACGTGTGTCTTAATGTATGTGCTCTTTTCCATGATGACGTATTTGAGTAAATATTCGACATGGATAATAGTATGCTGCATCTCGTTCCACTGAATATTCAAGCCAAGTATATTGCTGATACCATGCTGAATTGAAGCATCTCTTTTGAGCATTCTGTCCACTACAAAATGAATGAAGGGGAAAAGTGATGCGAGGTTGTTTGGGACTTTCAAAGGCATTTGAAGCAACATCATTAGGTGACTTCAAATGGATACCACAATGCAAGCAAGAGAATGTGGCTCAAGGAAAGGATCTTGTTGTACTACACAGTCTACACTATCTTGTAGCTCACTATCATCAAAATTTTTATTGTGACTGTGGAGACATCATTGAGCTCAGTAGATCTATTTTGAGAAAGGTTGAGTGATTCAGAGTCAGTAATTGAGTGATACTCATCTGGCTTTAGGTTTAATTTGGAAGACTTGGGTTTCTTTAAGACTTAAGTAAAGACAGCTACCTTTTCATCATACAGATTATTTCTGAAATTGAAATTTTTTTTTATTAAATTTAATTAACCACAAACAATAATAATGTAACTACACATTAATTACAATGGCTTCCTAGACTGCTGCCCCAAGGACTTTAGCTGCTTTAGCCTGTAATAGTTCAAGTAAGCCACAAGGGCCTACCAGGGCACAATTTGTGGCAACTGGGGCCTGGCCCCAGTAGGCACTAGTGTAGCTACACCACTGCTGCAGTATATGCTGAACACAAGTCATTATTACATCATTCAACTACCAATCTTCTTTTAAAATGTTACGTCTGTAGTCCAATGTCAAAACCAAGGTTTTGAGTTTTATCCATTGGTTATTTTGGGTAACTCAATCAGCAGGAGAAGATTCTCTTTTGTATCTTCTTTCTAGCTGGTGAAAGCTTCTTACTGTCATCTTCATTTGGGCTATCAGAAGATACATTTGAGTCATCTATATTGATATTTGATGCCAGCTGCAATAACTTCTCGGTTTTGTTTAGGAGGACATGTCATTTCCAGTGAATGTAAGGACACATGAAATTTCCAATCCTCCCTGTGGTAAATCAGCTGAGTGTTGACGAGAACCAGTCACTGTACAGGTAGTTACCCCACTACGTCTAAGAAATAAAGCACATGAAGCCGAAATTTTCCTCGGTAGGTAGCCTAAATTACTATCATGTTTCAGCACAGCCACTGCATAAAGAATCATGGCCATTATTAGTCTCTCTAGCACACTCTAAAACGTCTCCCTAAACTGCATTCCAAACATTCTTGTATACATGATGACCCCTGACCATCAAATCATAAGAGAAGGTACTCATCCTGCAGTAAAAGATAATACGTATGTGCCACGCGGTGCAGCACGTAAGGCCACACCCTCCTCAAAATTTAATGCTAACAAAATTTAATTTCTAAGATGTTTTTTTTGGACAGCATGAAAATTTATCACCTCGAATATTAAGACGCGTATGGTAGTTCACTTGGAAGACACTCAATTGGCAGTAATCACTTGGTAATAGCTTCAGAATACCCAGGAAAAACTTAATTGCCTGGTGTTCAGGAAATCAGCTTTCTAACTCATATAGTGTGATCTACTGGAGATGAACAAAGAGGATTATTACGATACATATGTCTTCCAGTGACTCATGGTCTCCGTAAAGTGTCACTCAAATTTTTCTTAAACTCTAATCCGACTTTAGTTGCAGTGACTTGACAGTACAGAGCATTGTATGCATAAATGACATTTATCGACTGCATCAGGAGCTTTACTGTCAGATCTTCATTAAAAGTCATGTCTTGAAGAAGTTCATGAAAGGAAACTAAGGAAGGTGACTGAAGCTGGATAAAGAACCATTTGCAGTGGTAACTGTCTCCCAATCCCAATTGTTTCCATTAGACTGTGGTCAGCCATTCCATCAAGCAATAACTGAATAGACCTTTCCTGCCACAAATTATTCATGAGAATTTACTATAGTTTATTCTAAATATATAGTGAATTCATCAAAGCATCATGATGATAAGAACCATGCCTACTGATGGCATAGAAAGAATCTGGCACCTCAACTGACTGGATTTTTCAGCTATTCTTTGTTTCTGTTAACTGTTATTGCTGAATGCCATTATTCTGTTGCTAAAAGACAAGCAGTTAGACACTGGCTTTACTCTCAAAGACTAGCCCTGAAAAGGTGGATCATGGCTGTAAAGCATGGCGAATGGAATCTAGGCCAAACACACATCCTTTAGCTTCAGATAGTTGAGTTAGATATTAGCATATCTAGCTTTTGTAGCAAGTTTAAGAGCCTAACATAAACACTGCAGTCCCAATAATAGGCATGGTTTTCGTCATTATGATGCTTTGGATGACTTATAATTGCTCTTTATTTGGAATAAATTCTCAAAAATAATGGATTATAGCTTCATGAAGTTCTATGATAATTGTGTAGGACTCTATACACTCAACCCTAGGTGTTCCGCCAGCATTTTTTAGCTTCTTACCTCTTGAACTACTCTTCATATAATAGCTTCTGCTGAAAAATCTGGCAATTTTTCCACTTCATAATTCAACACCATCAAAAGCTAAGATGGAGCAAGACAATTCTACTTCTAAATTTAGTCAATGAGCAGCACAATGACAGGACATAGCCAATGGGAGCTCTTTTTTTAGAATGATGGTTTTGCACCCAGACTTTGCTCCAGACATGTTAGATGCTCCATCATAGCCCATATTGTCCTACTGGTAAATAATGTGGAGCCTTTGGAAAATAGCCTAACCTAATATGTTGCCAATGACTTCTACAATATTCATTGTATTAACAATGGGTAAATATGTGGCTGTTGTGTTTGACCTAAATCATTTATGCTGGTAAAACGGATTGTTGTCATCCACCATTTACCTTCCCTGAATATTGCTTGATTGCAAATTCACTTAACCATTGAGGACACAATCGTTGAATCTATTGAAGCTGTGATCAATCCATATGTTAATGGAGTTCGTGTAAGATTAGGTGTTGGAGATGATAAAGCTGGCAGCTTTGGCCATTTCTGATTATGTCAAATGTCAATTAACACCAATGATCACAACTTTTTCAAGCCAAGAACATCCAATCTGTGCTTATCCCTCCGGGTTGTACAGCTCAGCTACAGCCTTTATTATCAATCAGTAAAATGCTGACTAGCTAAAGTTGGTACACCAATGAAATAGTAGATCAACTTAAGTCCTGTATTGTAAAAGAACTAAAACAAATTGACTTGTCCACGGCAAAAAGTAGTGCTTGGAAGCTCAATGGCATGTTAATATTGTGGACTATCTAGTTATTTGCTCTGATGTCATTGTTAATGGATTGATTGCCTCTGCCAATGTATTGAAGTTGGTAGGCATATAGTGAGTGAAAATGTTAGCAGTGAAGATGAGAATTCAACAAGTGAAGATGTATAATATTATGACGTAGACGACAACAATCAAGAGATTAAAGCTTGCAGTGAAAGAAACGATTGAAGATGAACTAAGTGTAAAGCTGCATTATAGTTTGACATTCATCTAATTTACTTAAAGTTCTTACACAAATTTGAAAACATAAAAAGAAGTCTTATTAAAATTAACAATGAGTGTTGACTTTTATCATTTGTTTCAAGGTAGACAAATCCCTTTCTTCACCCTGTATTTTAGTAAACAGGGAATTAAGACCTTGAGGTTAATCGGTTCAGCTCCTATTCGTACACAGTAGCTTCACAGGTGACCATCCCTCAAAGATACATAACTATTAAACTCTTGAAATTTTCTATGGAAGATGTCCCACCCTCAATATCTGTTTATCATGTTTTTTGGAACACTTCTGCAATAACAGAGGTCCAGATTTCCTGATATTCATGAAATCCTAATATGCTACTTGGCAGTGTGCATTAACGGGTCATGATTTTTATTTCACGTGGCTCTACTTCATACTTTTTAATATGATTTAAATTTAACTTTGTAGATCAAATTGTTAAATTAAAAACACAGAAAAATTTAGAAATCGAATAAAATGGCCGTGAAATAGTCCAGGCATACAGTATTTTTCATAACCAACACTTACTGTCACAAAGCAATTTTACAGACATGGAAACATCAAGACTACTACACTCATTAAAGAAGAAAAAGAAACCAATCACTGTAGGTAGTCATGCTTGTTGTGTTTGCCCGGCCTATTGTGCTAAGCTTTAATTTCACACGACAAGGGTGCAAAGTGGGCCTGGTACAATCTGAAAACTATTGTACAAAAGTATGGTGCATGGCATGTGGCCATGAGTTAGCTTCACTTAAATTGATAAACAACTATGTAAAACATTAAGTGGCCAAGCCCCTTAGCCAGGATGCAGAGGCAGTCACTAGCTTATTCTAGTAGTTGTCCAGGCTTTACGAGGTAGTTGATGCTGTTATTATGCATTAGAATATCTGGCATCAATGAAGATTGCTAAAGAAATTTTGGACAGCAGATTAGTCTCAAGTTTGCTGAGCATTCGTTGAAAATAAGCTCAAACTTGCTATTTGGTCATTAAGACTACACTTGGTTTCAATAAAGATTAGGCTGTTTAACTTGAAAAATACTTAAGGCTCAGAAACTTACATTAAGGTAAGGCCTTAAGTTAAGACAGGAAATGCTTTATAAACTAATGGCCACAGTTAACATAAGAATAGAGATTAAGTTAACTCTAGAGGGCCATTGGTTTATACAGCACTTCCTGTCTTACATTAATTAGTTTCATGTGTGAAGACAACATGCCGGATGCACTTCATCCCACTGAGCTTCACAACAGGTTTTAAACAAACTAGCAAAAATAATAATGATTTTGCAAGGAGGATGATCAATTACTTGTACTTGTCTGTTTGAAGCAAAGGCAAGAGTAAGCAGAAATATCTATTATTGGTGTATAAATGTATGAACTCAGTAGAAATCCAATAATGTAAACTTCTTGCAGAACTTGCCCATACTCTAGCAATCAAGATTGGACCCTTTTGTTGTAGTGATGATAACTGCATGCTGTGAGTTTGCAGTCTTTAAAAGCAAGAAGAAATCAAGTGGTAATTATTATGCTGGACACTTTGAACTGTACATATCTGTATTCCATTTTATAGTAATAATTCTATCTGCTTCATTATGACCTGAAGTCAAACCTTTTATGTGAAAGATAGTCATGAACTGCATCAAAAAAAGCTTCAATAAGCAACTTAGTGTTCCAGGAAATACAAAGAAGATAAAGAAAGTGTAATTACTGTAAATAAGCCATGTTCAGAAATCAAAAATCATCGAACGGAAATTATTGTATATTTTTATACAAAGTGGAATGGTAGAAAGCCTTCTCATACCTTGTAATTGGATGAAGTTTTTGAAGCTCCCATTGTAGATATAGTTAATAAAACACTAAACCTATCTGTTCTCCTGCTCTAAATTATCCTGATCAATAACTGCTTTATTTGCACGCGCCATTTAAAGATACAAAATTCATTGACGCCATCTTCTTATTGTGTTGATTCAATTTTTTAACTTTAAATAATTGTTTTTGAATGGTAAAAACTGCTAAAGGATTTATTTTGAAGACCTTCCCGTTCATTTTTGAAATAAAACAATTTTGCAAGACAATGGTGCAAAAATTTGACTAACATATAACAACCGTGCAACCTTCAGTCTGAAGACAGACCCATTCTATGCAAAATAATCATGATCTGCATAAAATGTACAGCTTTATTGACTCTAAAAAGTTTTCCACAATTACTGTGTGAGGGTGGATCATAGCTTTGTAGAGCCACACCTTCATTGGAGCACACCTGCATGACTTTCACAAAATTTTAGCTAATCCATTAAAACTATTGCTTGAACACATTGTGGTGTCATCACCCATGGACCCCCCCATATAGATTTATCTGTAGTTCTGCACCGATTCTTGTTTATTAACCAGCCGGTTGGTCGAGAATTTGTCCAAGGCTACTGTAGGCTTGTTATTTATAGAAAAAGTGGGCAGGGCAAATAGTAATAAAGGTTATTAAAACATGCATATATGTCTGCTGCAACCAGCTCACATGCCGTTAGAGACAGGAATAGATCCAATTACATGTGTGGGTGCAATCTGCGCATGCGCAGTACTCACTAAATTCTACTTTAATTTATAATGTTCATAACTCAAACAAAAATGTAAAGAAACAGTTCAAACATGAAGAAATGCTTGTTTAGCCACACATTTGATTTCAGGTTACTCTTTTGAGTCTACAAGAAATGAGCATTGTTAATAATAATGTAAAAAGTACATGTACTTTGCATTAATGTATATTCTATTAAGTACCAACATCTCCATGAAAATATAGCATCCAGAGTTTCGTCCACCACCATGAACAATCCTGATAGCTTTTCCTGACATTTCTAATTATTATGAAAATAGTATACATGTAAATTCAAAACTACAAAACTAACAGCGTTAATAGTCAGAAGTACTGTAAAAGTGGAGTATGTCATTGCTTGCATTATTTAATGCATGAATAAAAAATTTATTAGTGTAAATCTATACTGACTTAAAAACTATTTATAGACCACTGGAAGTGAGAATTGGAAATGAATTTCATTAATGTTATCTACAATATCTGCCCACATGTCAGATTGGCTTCCATTTTCGTTGGCAAGTTTGTTAAGGAAGTCAATGAATGTAAGTAAGTAGAAAATGCCTCACTTACATACTGTAGCTCTATCAAAAGCTAAAATGTGCTTGTTATAAGAAAAAGGAGCTGCCTTTATGCTTCTTCTGTGAAAGATTTGGTCCAATTTGCTCCAGAATTCTCAATACAGGTTTGTTTTCATGCCAGCCCATTTGTTTTCCATTAAAAGTTGTCAACTGAAATGGCAGCCGAATTTATTTTATCCTAAACCAAACCTTACAACTGTAAAAATTTCTAATAATCTTTCTACACAATCAACTTTTACTGCCAGTAGTCTATAATTACACACAGCTTACACCTCAACTTTGTATCTACTGGAGCTTCTAGTCTCCTACTACACATGTAAGGAAAAACTCATGAGCAACCTGTTGTGCTCTGATTTGCTGGCAAGGTATAAAATGCCTATAAAAAATAAATATATAAAATAGCAGACATTTACAATAAATGTATTGTGTACTTATCAATATCAAGCTCCAATATCTCAGTACAGGTCATAATGAGGCATAGTTGGGGTTTCAAATTAATTAATTAATAAAATCACCATCTCTAGGGCCGTTGCCTTCAGTCATTGCCTACTAATTTTCAGGAACATTAAACAACCACTCAACTGCTACTGAACTCAGCTCTAGTGGGTAAACTTAGCATTTTTGAAAAGTAACTTGGTCAAACTGGCGAAGTCCTCCTATAGGCTTTGGTGGAGAAAAATCTTTACCTTGGGGAATTCTCAGAGTGATGAAACTCCTATTAAATCCTTCCTATTCCCCATAATGTGGCTTATATTGACAGAAACATTACTTACATTTCTGAAATGAGTAATTGTGGTGAAAGGAACGAATGATAACGCAGGATAGACTAAAAAGCCCATTTCCTCACACAAGAATAATTAGAAGATACATTCTATAGGTGATTAAATAGTCACAGTATATGAGGCATAATTCATAACAGTCTGAGAATAAATTACCTAGTGCAAACTCCCTTTCTCTTCAAATCATTCAATGGGGCAGTGATAGTGAACATGTTGTGTATAAATTTTGCATAATAATTTACCATTCCCAAATATGACTGTAGTTTTTCCACATTCTGAGGTGGTTCAGTTTCCAGAATAGCTGTGATCTTCCTCTCTACAGGTGTATGCCCTACAGGGTGTATGCCCTCCTGATTTGTTAGATGACCCAGGTACTCTACAGATTCTTTAAAGAAACAACATTTACTTACTCTCGCTCTCAACCCGTACTTCTTTAATCTACTCATCACCTCTTCAATATTAGATAGGTGCTGCTCCTCCCCTTTTCCAGTGATCAGTATGTCATCAAGGTACCTTGACCATGATTTCTTGAAAGATTGCTGGACTGGAGGCCACTACATATGGTAGTTGCATCCATCAATATAATCCTTTGTGGGTATTGATTGTGGTCTATTCCCTTGACTCTTCCTCTAGTGTTACTTAATTATACGCTTCACCTAGGTTGATCTCAGTGAAGTGTTTTCCAACATTCATCACATGAAAACATTGCTCCACTCTGGGTAATGAGAACTGTGGCACTTTTAAACATGAGTTAAGTGTACCTTTATAATCTCCACACACTTGAACTGTCCCATTTGGTATTACTACGGGTACCACTGGTGTTCCTCAACAGCTGTAATCTACTCTTTTGAGACTTCCTTCCTCTACCATTTCTTCAAGAGCTTTTTCTAACTTGAGCTTCACAGCGCAAGGAACTGCTCTGGGTTTGTAAAATCTTGGCCATGCCTCTGGTTTTAAATGTAAATTGGCTTTTATCTCTTTTAACTCCCCTAACACAGGCTTAAATACTTTGTCGGAATACTTGTTAAGTATTTCCCTTAGCTTGAGTGGTTACTCTGTATTGTCAACAGATCCAATAACATTCCTGGTCAGTCTTCTGATCCAACCATTTCCAAAGAAAGACTTGATCCAGTCTCGACCAAGTAGACCTGGGCTATTCTCATTCTCAGCTACGTATATTGTGAGGTACGTCGTTACTCTTCCAACTTGCACTTTGACAGTATTTTGTCCAGCCAGTTTTACTGCTTGACCTGTCACCGACTACAGTCTTCGGGATGACTTCTTTAGTTTGAGCTTGCATGTTCCTTTTGGAATGATGGTGACAGCAGCTCCAGTATCTACTTCCATTAGTACTGTTGCTTTGTTTATGTTTACTTTTAACATACCTTTTTCGACTGGCTTGTTTTCTTCCTTACCAAACATGGTATTCTCTGTTGTCGTCTTCCAACTGTTTCTTTCTGTCTGCTCCTCTCTTTGTTGAACGGCAAGCAGTGGATATGTGGCCTGTCTTGCCACACTTGAAACACCTTTGTATCTACAGTTCATGGGGTAGTGTCCACTCTTCTGACATTGATAACACTTTTCTGCTACAGATCGCTTCTTTTTACTATGACTCTTGTCTTCTCTCAGAGTGTGCTTCTTGTCACTTGCACCACTTTAATGAACATCACTGTTTCTCATCTCAGCAGCGTCTTTTGATGCTACTTCGATCACAGCTGCTATGTCACAGACTCCTTGTTGTTTCGGGTCTTTCTCCTGTTACAATTGCATCTTTATCTTCTCATCCGCTTAACCACACACAAAACGGTCTCTGAAAGCTTGCTAAAAGAAATCACCAAATTGACATGTAGCAGCTAAGTGTCTTAGTGCAGCCATATACTCGGAAACAGTTTCATCCAGCTTTTGTTGCCTCTGGTACAGCTTGTATCTCTCAGCAAATACAGTTGGCTTGGGCTCTATGTGATCTCTTAGTTCAGTGACAAGTTTGTCAAACGTCTTGGTGTTCGGCTTCTCTTGTGCAAATATGTCACGTAGCAGGTCGTAAGTTGGACCTCCAACTACACTGAGTAACACTGCTAACCTCTTCCTCCCATCTGTGATTCCATTCTCTACGAGATACTCTGTCAATCTCTCAGAATAAGATGACCATTGTGAGCTAGTTGCTTCAAAAGAACCAATAGCACAATTTCTCATCGCCAATTGTTGTAAGGTTATTATAAGAACTCAACTTGATCCAACAATAAAAATAAGAAGTTCACTGAATCATACGCACTCTACACTCAACACTCAACAACAGTTAATTCCAAAAATCACTAAAGCCCAACATCCACTATTCAACTTTGTTGAAAGCAACTGATTGCATGCCACTAAGTTGCTTGGTGGATGTTAGAAGTTACTTGTTGACATCAACAAAAAATTAGTTGAAAACAAGTTGAACACTATTCTACTTGATTCAACAAAGCTGCCACAAGATTAATGGCACTGCTCATCGGCGTGGTTTATTAATAAAATGGCTACTAGTCTTAAAGTTGAGCTATTAAATGTTGCGAAAGAAACTTGTGGTTCATCTAATGAAAAGTGATAAACGGACTCTAGAACAGATCTGCTGATATTAATACTTAAGACTCACCCCTGCTTGTATAATACTAGTTTGAAGAAATACAAAAATAGAGATAAAGGGAAAAAAGCCATGGAAGACATAAGTAAGCAACTGCAAGTCACAGGTTGGTGCATTATTAGCTAATGTCTGAGTTTATATTTATTGTTGTAGAAAGTGAAATCAAAGCAAAACTGAAAAGCCTCAGATCAACATACAGTAGAGAAAAAGGGAAGAAAAAGAATCCTACAGGTACTGGTACTGATGACGTAAATATAAAGACATGGAAATTCTTTGAAGCTTTGCGTTTTATTGATGATTTTGTCATTCCAAAAGCTACAGTCTCAAACTTACAAGAGATATGTACTTCAAGTTACGTAGGTTAAGAAGGGGTTAAATTATAATAAAATGGACATGAATAACATGCAATATTGAATACTGATTATATTGAGTAGTCACACTCGAAGTCATATCATACAGTATTGCCAAGGCACACTTCCATAATTGGAGGAATAGTAACTACAGATTATTCCTCGAACATCCTTTGCAGATTTTGAATACATATTACTCCCTTTTTTCTGTATTGGTTCATAACATCAGGTGAGCTTTGTCGCCATAGTCCTCCATGCAGCTGATGAGTTATTGGATGCTCAAAATCTGAGCTTCCAGCAGGAGTATAAACATTGTGAGCAGTTGCAGGGCTATGAAGATAGTTATGCAAGATGCATCTAGCCATAGTAATGAATATCACTTTTTCTGGGACTAATTGTATTGGTGTCATGAATACCCTG